>NW_006408576.1:1074053-1078641 GCF_000296735.1 Chrysochloris asiatica
GAGTTGGAAGAAGTGCAACCAGAGTGCTCCTTGGAGGCCAGGATGGCCAAAGTTTGTCTCTCATACTTTGGACATATGGTCAGGAGAGACCAGTCACTGGAGAAGGGTATCATGTTTGGTAGGGTGGAGGGTCAGAGAAAAAGAGGAAGACCCCCAGCGAGATGGATTGGCAAAGTGGCAGCATCAATGGGCTCAAGTGAGGCAACAATAGTGGGGTTGGCCCAGGATCGGGCAGTGTTTCATTGTGGTGCTTAATAGTAATCCTGTAAGACAGACTAGAATTGGCCTGTATGGTTTCTAAGGCTGTAAATATTTATGGAAACATACTACAACATCTTTCTCCTTCAAAGTTGTTGGTGGAGTCAAACTGTTGACCTTTTGGTTAGCTTAACTAATATGGAATCAGAACTCCTTTAAATCACAGATATAGAGAATTAACGTTTGCAACACATTCTGGGGTGGGGGTCCACAATTCAATCCATAACTACTAGAGAGTAGAGATGTTGCTGTAGCAAACACCCAAAATATAAATGTGGTTTTGGAATTGGGTAAAGAATAGAGCCTGGAGGAATATGGATGTGCTAGATAGAAAGAGTATATTGCCTTGAAGAAAGTGTTGGTAGAACTATTGACATTAAAGGTATTTCTGATCAGGGCTCAAAAATAATTGAGAGATATGAATAAAGCTTCCATCACTGTGAATAGAATGTTGCTATAAATGTAACATTAAATGTTATTCCAGTTAGGCTCTAAAAGTATATGATGAAACAAGCTATGGGACATTTGAGTAAACATGATTCTTAGTATAAAATGGCAAAGAACTTGTCTGAATTATGTTTAAATGATTTTTTTTTTTGAAGGTATAATGTGCAAGAAATGAATTTGAATATTTAGCTGAGGATATTTCTAAACAAAATCTTGAAGGTACAGCAAGAATTTCTCCTTTTTGCTTGTAGTAAAATGTGAGATGAAAGAGATAAATTTAGAAATAAATCGTGCAAAAAACTCCAAGAATTTATAGATTTGAAAAACTGTACTTTATAAACTGAAAGAGTCTGCCAAGAATAAAACATCATGGTTGTGTTTCCACCATTTGCTAGAGTTTATGTCTGTGATGCAAATGCTTTATCAACAATCTCAGGGTCAGAAATAGGATGAAATGAAGGAAACCTGCATGACTTCTGGATGTCAATAAACAGCAAACAGGTCAATGAGGTTATTTAAATGTGAATATCTGTTATCCTCCAAGGAAAAGAAGGGAGCATCCCAGTAACAGTTCACAGAGCAGCAGTACTGTTCAAAGGAGCATGGGAAACATGGATAACACTTGCTAGATTTTAAAAGGTGTAGCTGCAGTCCAGGTGTCAGAAAGTAGTGTTGCTATCACTTTGATTCTAGTGGGCAAAGAGAAAAGGGCAGTACCAAAATTTGAGAGGTCATGATTATCGTGATGATGGGTCAGAGCACAAGGTGTTTAGGTATAAGGAGTAAAAATTACTGTTGCAGTGGCCCTTTAATATGAAACAAGTATAATGTATAGACTCTGGAGTATCTGGCCAATACATAGAAATCAGAGGAAGGAACAATTATTCAGATGTGTCTGGAAAATAGAAGATTATTTTAAAACCTTGAAATCTAATGATTTTCTCTGCTAGGATTTAGACTAACTTGGTACCCATGACAGTTCTTCCCTTCCAATTAAACTCTTGAAAAGGGAATGTGAACCTTGGACCTTTTCTAACTGCTGTATTTTGGAAGTAGATAATTATATTCTGTGTTTCATAAATCCACAGATAGAAATGAATTTTTCCCTAGAATGGAATACAACTGGAGATTAACTAATACTTGATTTAGGTTTTTAATAAGATAGATTTCCTATTTAGAATTGATTCTGGATTGGGGAAAAACTTTTAAGTATAATATGATACTGTGAATATGTTTTGTATGTTGGAAAGGCAGGAATTATACATTCAATTTTATCCCTAACAAATTATTTGTTGAAGTTCTGACCCAATAACTATAGAATTCATATTGTTTGAAAACAGGATTATACTATGCTAATTAAGTCATGAAAAGATTCCTCATGACCACAATTAAGTGTTCTGGAATACTCATACTTCGCAATGTTGTCCATAGCTTGTCATGATCCATGCAATCAAACGCAATTGCATAGTCAATAAAGCACAGGTAAACATCTTTCTGGTATTCTCCACTTTCAACCAAGATCCATTGAATATCAGCAATAATATCCCTTGATCCACGTCCTCTTATAAATCCGGATTGAACCTCTGAAAGTTCTCTGTCAATATATGCTTGTAGCCATTTTTGTATTAACTTTAGTAAAACTTTATTCACAAGGATATCAAAGATATTGTCTGATGATTTCCACATTCCATTGAGTCACCTCTCTTTGGAGAATGGGCACAAATACAGATCTCGTCTAATCAGTTGGCCAGAAGTTGTCTTCCAAAACTCTTGGCATAGATAAGCGAGTGCCTCCAGTGTCGCTGCATATTCTTGAAAGATTTCAATTTGTATTCCATCAATTCTTGGTGCCTTGTTCTTTGCCAATTCCTTCAATGCACCTTGGACTTTTTCCTTCAGGATTGACATTATTAAGGACTTCTTTCTTCTTGGATCAACTATCAACACTCACAGAAGCAGCAGTCAAGAAATCAAATGACGTATAGCATTAGGCAAATCTGCTGCACAAGACCTTTCGAAAGTGTTGAAGAACAAAGATGTCAACTTGAGGACTACAGTGTGCCTGACCCAAGCCATGGTAATTTCAATAACCTCATATGCATGTGAAAGCTGGACAATGAATAAGGAAGACCATAGATGAATTGATGTTTTTGAATTATGGTGTTGGAGGAGAATATTGAAACTGCCATGGGCTGCCAAAGAATAAACAAATCTGTATTGGAAGAAGTGCAGCCAGAGTTCTCCTTAGAGGACAGTATGGCCAAAGTTCGTCTCTCATACTTTGGACATATTGTCAGGAGGGACCACACTCTGGAGAAGGATATCATGTTTGATAAGGTCGAGGGTCAGAGAAAAAGAGGAAGACCCCCAGTGAGATGGATTGGTAAAGTGGCAACATCAATGGGTTCAAGGGTGGCAACAATTGTGAGGGTGGCCCCATGACTGGGCAGTGTTTCATTCTGTTGTACATATGGTTGCTATAAGATGGTACTGACTCCACGGCACCTAACAATGGTGCCTAACAACAACAACAATAAATTAAGTGATACTCAAGTAGGGTGGGTCTTAAACCTAAACACTTCTGAGTTATAAAAAGTGAAGACTAGGCTCTCAAAGGAGGAAAGCAGATGCCGAGGAATTCCACAGGCTACAAAAAAGAAAGTATCTCTCCCTATAATGATGTCCTGAATTTGACTTCAACCTTCCTTAATTATAAGAAAATAAGTTATAATTTAAAGTTAAGCATTTGTTGTATTTTTGCTAAGGCAACACTAATTAACTCAGAAAAAAATGCAATATTAATATATTTATTTAATTATAGAACATTGTTGATATAATTTTAAAGAGATCTAAATAAATGGAAAATTATTTTATTTCTATGGATCATAGACATAAAAGTGTTAAAGATAGAAGTGGTCTTTAAATTCATCTGTGGACTCATGGAAATCCCTATCAAAACACCAATGAACTGAAAACTATAAAAATCTTAAAAGGAAACAGAGAAACAAATACTTGTGGTCTTGTAAAACAAACAAATAAATAACAACAACAAAAAGAACCCATGCCCATAGATACACTGAACTTCACAAAATTTAAAACTCATGTGCTGTAAACCATGCCATTAAAAAGTGAAAAGGCAATCCCTAGCAGTGAGATGATGTTTTCAAATCATATATCTGAATATGAATTTGTATCTAGAATACAAAATTTGTTTTGAGGCCAAAGTTGATTCAGAAGTTGGTCTCTTAATTACTTCATAATACTGCCACACAAGGAGCATAACACTTAATTACATACCTCTAAACAAAAAATTATTCCTTTTTGATCATCAAGACAATAATATAGTATTTATATTTTAGGGAATTATGGTATTTTGAATTTACTTGATAAATGTCTTCAATGTCTTCTTAATTTGCAAAAAGGGATTGGGTGGGAACAAGTAAATAAGGTGCACAGGACTCCAAGGCTGGTTCTGGTTAATTTTGACATTTGTTGTTGTTGGTGGTGTTAGGTGCCATTTAGTCGGTACCGGCCCATAGTGAACTTATGCACAGCTGAATGAAACACTGCCCGATCCTGGGCCAACCTCACTACTGTTGCCACACTTGAATCCATTGATGCTGCCACTTGGCCAATCCATCTCATTGGGGGGTCTTCCTCTTTTTCTCTGACCCTCCACCTTAATAAACATGATATCCTTCTCCAGCAACAGGGCCCTCCTGACAATATGTCCAAAGTATGAGAGACAAAGTTTGGCCATCTTGACCTCTAAGGAACACTCTGGCTGCACTTCTTCCAAAATGGATCTATTGGTACTTTTGGCACCCCATGGCACTTGCAATATTCTCCTCCAACACCATAACTCAAAGGCATCAATTCTTCT
>NW_006408576.1:1082318-1087886 GCF_000296735.1 Chrysochloris asiatica
TCATCTGAAACCTATCCACCATGGGTGACTCTACTGGTTATTTAAAATACCGGTAGCATAGTTTTCAGAATCACAGCAACTCACAAGCCACCACTGTATGACAAACTGACAGACAAGTGGTGGCCGTTTGGTTTTAAGTGGAAAGGGTCACTTTAAATTTTGAGGAGATATGTGCACATGCCTAGTAGAACCCTCCAGGGATTGGGGTGGGATGCCCATTTACTCAGGCATCCCCTCTAGTCACCACAATGGAGGTGAGCAGACAGCGAGAGACCAATGAACAGATACCAAAAAGCAAATGCCCACACCTGTATCTCCACAGTTCTGTCAGGCATTTGTGGCTGTTCTGATCCTTTCCCCACTTGGTCTCTCCCAAGGTCATGGCTCTGGGAGTAGCTGAGCATCTTGAAATAGAAAGCAATATATTAGTTGATTCTGCTACAAATTCTCCTAGCTATAAGCCTTCCAAGTTTCTAAATATTCCTTTATATGTGGTTCAGAGTTCTAGCACCATCCCCTGAGCCTGTTTGGTCCAGTATTCTGTGTTGTTGCTGACGGAGCTCTTCACTGCATATCTACCAGGTCCTCCATCTTAGATAGAGCCTAGTTTTGACACTTAATTGAGTTTAAAAGAAGTCATCTCAGAATCAGGAATTTATAATCCCTGGACCATCAAGCACGAGGTTCTGTAAGAAAAATAACCAAGGGGCATGAGAGTAAAATTTTTATTTGTAGATGGTAAATTTGGATTCTGTTATCTGTAATGACTAAAAGGAATGTAAGAGATAAAATGCTTCAGAGGAGGGCAGAAAAGCAGCTTCTGTAGATGCCTAAAGCAGAAGATGTTAAGCTAGTTAAACTAGATGGCTGATAAGGAGCCAAGCATACAGGATCCACCCTGCCAGAGGCCCAAGGGCATATGAATATGAATGGAGTTAATCTAAGAGTGTAGAAGAATAGATTAAACTTGAGTGCTTTTAAAAGGTTTATGTGTTTGACCACCTATTGATATGAGGTTCTCCAATCTATTATTGTAAAATAATCATACAAATGTAGTGGTAAATAATTTGGGAAATTATGATAACATGGAGCTTGCAAGCTCAATTAAGGATATAGTTGATTGACTTTGCTAAATGGAGAGTTCAAATTTGCCCAATTCATAATTGGGATATTTGAATTTCAAAACACATGCAGATCAACCCAGAACTGCTTGGAGAATTGTTGTTGTTGTTAGGTGCCATTGAGTTGGTACCAATTCATAGTGACCATATTCACAGCAAAATGAAACACTGCCTGATCCTGGGCCAACCTCACTATTGTTGCCACCCTTGAGCTCACTGATGCTGCCACTTTGCCAATTCATCTCACTGAAGGTCTTCCTCTTTTTTTCTGACCCTCCACCTTACCTAACATGATATCCTTCTCCAGAGATTGGTTCCTCCTGACAATATGTCTGAAGTATGAGAGATGAAGTTTGGACATTCTGGCCTCCAAGGAGTACTTTGGCTGCACTTCTTCCAAAATGGATGTATTGATTCTTTTGGCAGCCCATGGCACTTTCAATATCCTCCTTTAACACCATAACTCAAAAGCATCAATTCTTCTACGGTCTTCCTTATTCACTGTACAGCTTTCACAGGCATATGAGGTTATTGAAAATATCATGACTTGGATCAGGCTCACCTTAGTCCTCAAGCTCTTTGCTCTTCAACACTTTAAAAAGGTTTTGTACAGCAGATTTGCCTAATGCTATACATCCTTTGATTTCTCAACTGCTGCTTCCATGAGTGTTGATAGTTGATCCAAGAAGAATGAAGTCCTTGACAACTTCAATCTTTTCTCCATTGATAAGAATGTTGTTGGTCTGTAAGGCCCAATTGCCCTATAGTAACTAAGTTTTAAGAAAGGATCAGGTTGAAGTGGGAATATTTTTAGCATCAGCAACTCTTCTGGATGCAGAAACTCCTTCCCCCTTAACTCTGGCTAAACTTGGCTTCTGTAATGCTGATTATGCAAATTCCTCACATCTGAGTGGATCCACTTGACTCACAGGATGCTGTGGCCAGCAGCCAAGGCTAACCTTGAGAAAAGCTGGCCAAAGTTAATCTTGAAAACTAACTATCCCAGCAGATGTACCCCTAGCCCCAAGTTAATCTTGAGAAGTAACTGTCCCAGCTGATGTACTCCTATCCCCCACCCTAACAGCTCACGCATACATCATATCCTTGGTTTGTACAGATAATGCAGACTGCCTATGTATAAATACTCTTTGAAAAACTGGGTTGGGGCTACAGTTTTCCCACTTTTAGGGAGGCTGTAGTCGCTGACCAGCTAATAAAGGCTTCCTTGCTGATCCTGAGAGCCTTGAGTGGTCATCTGGGTAAATTGAGACACTATATGAAGATAAAAATGTTTGATACTCTGAGCAAGTATATATTACTACAATTTGATGGACTAGACTTTTGCTTATGAATGCAATAGATGAAAATTCCAACAGGTGTGGAATATTCTTCAGATCAAGGAACATGCTTTTCTCCTCAGTGTATTGGGTTGATAGACATGGGCAATTTAAAAATTGACTATCAAAAATGGGGAACTGTAAAGGCTTGAGAGTCCTGGTGTAGAGCTGTGGGTTAATGTGCTGGACTGCAAGGTCAATTTGAACCATAAGTTTGGTGGTTCAAGCTCACCAGAAGCCCCTCAGAAATCCTATACAGGATCACTATGTGTTGGAACTAATATGATGGTACTTAACAACAGAAAGTCATGAAGTGGCTGGCCTGCACACTTTTGTAGGTGTGCTTAGTCTTAGTTTGTATGGGGCAAGGGAGAATTCCCCACTGAATAGTTTTCCTCATTTTCATATGGGTCTGGTTCTGAAGGGGTTGGGGGATGAAGCTGATAGAATTTTTTATTCAATTATGAGTAATTGTTAATGGGATTAATTGTGATTGTCAAAAATTATAATTGTAGAATATATAACTGAAAGGAGAAGTGGGGTTAATTTTTTATTTATGAAAGACAATGGCTACAAAACCAAGATATGGTTTCTGGTACCTTGAATTTACATGATATGGTTTTTCTACCCAACATCTTAATTCCCACCAATGATTGGGTTGCTGGTGTTGTTATTAAGTGCTGTTGAGTCAGTTCCAACGGATAGCAATTCTGTATAGGGTTTCTGAGGAGCAATTGGTGAGCTTGAGCCACCGTCCTTGTGGTTCAAAATGACTTTTTAGACCTGCGCACTAGCTCAAAGCATCATATCAGGACTCCAATGATTGGGTGGGACCATGCAAATAAGGTACATAGGACACTAAGTCTGGGATTGGTTAATTTGCCATCCAGGTAGGTTTAAAAGGAGCCATCTCAGAAGCAGGAATGGATGAACCCAGGGCCGTTAAGAAGGAAGCACCTGAATGAAGTATGAGGTCCCTACTAAGAAAAGTGGTGACAGCAGAGGCAACAACAGAGGTGGTGACATGGAGAAAGAGAGCAACTGTGGATTGAGTAAAGCTGAGTGCCTATGAACAGGAGACTGGCTTGCAGAATTTGCACTTTAGACATTCACAAACTGGCTAAAAGAGTTTTGTAACACTTGTCCAAGCAAGGCAGAGGTTCTGGGTCTGAATGACATAAAGACTAAAGATAAGAGTGAGGCATGCCTACAGTATAGCAGACAAGAGGTATTCATGACTGAAGAGATGATGTGTCCTGAGTTCTTTTCTGATCCTTAATGTTACCCTGTTCACTTCCTGTTGTTGTTGTTAATTGCCATGGAGTCCATTCCAACTCATAGCGACCCTATATAGGGTTTCAGAGGAATGTCTGGTGAATTTGAACTGCTGACCTTACAGTTGAAACCAATCTTACAGTCTAGTCCATTATTTCAGATTCCTGCTCACACCAGGACTCCTGCTCATTCCCTAGTAAGCCCCATAATCATTAGTATTTTTATGAGTTCTGTGTGGCCATTGCAATGATTGTCAAATCCATATTTGAAGCAGAAAGTGCTGTGCATGGAATGGTTGATGTCAGGATAAGGTAAAGATGGTTGTAGGATAGAGGCATGTCTGATTGCCATTTCATAAGAATCAGTCTTGGGATGGTTTTGAGTTTGATTCTTCTCCCTACTTATGCATCCCAAAGAAGTCAAACATTGCTTCCACAAGGTTTTTATAGTAGTTCTATCAGAAGTGTAGCTACTGGAAGGTCAGCATTAGATGTGGCATCTAAGTCTTGCCAGACATCTGTATACAAAGAGAAAGAAAGAGAAATCACCTGGCAATTCATTATGAAAATAATTGAAGTTATGAGGACTTGATAGAGGTAAATTTGAACCTAGAAGAAAACAGAAATTACATCACCTTAGTTATGGTGTTGGAGGAGAATATTGAAAGTGTCATGGGCTGCCAAAAGAACCAAAAGATCTGTGTTGGAAGAAGTGCAGCCAGAGTGGTCCTTGGAGGCCAGTATGGCCAAACTTCGTCTCTCATACTTCGGACATTTTGTCAGAAGGGACCAGTCGCTGGAGAAGGATATCATGTTTGGTAGGATGGAGGGTCAGAGAAAAAGAGGAAGTCCCCCAGAGAAGGATTGGCAAAGTGGCAGCATCAATGCCCTCAAGCGTGGCAACGATAGTGAGGTTGGCCCAGAATCGGGCAGTTTTTCATTCTGTTGTGCATAAGGTCACTGAGTCAGTATCCATTCGATGGCGCCTAACAACAACAACAGTTAGATCCAGCTACAAGCTGAAGGAAAGGAATTTTGCTTGATTCAGTAATGAAATATGGAGACTCATTGCAACATTATTTTTAAGATAGGGCATTTTATTCAATTATTTATATCTGAAAATGATGTGTGTGCAGGTGTGAGTGTGTAGAGATAGAGACAAGTAAGGAGATTATCCTCATACTCTGGAATTGTAATTATGATAATGGGAATAGTATTCCGTAGAGTAATCTAAAATCAACATAGCTAGTCTAAAGGGCAATTACTGATTATATCAATTTTACCCACTATGTGCGTTCCCTCATTAATTCTATTGTTAATCAGAAAGAATGTGAGCAAGAAGAGCTTATTTTAAATAACTAGAAGGAGAAAAGAGAATTAACAGTGTGGTTACTTAATATTCCATTGCCATGACAACTATCAGCTTTCCAAAGCAAGATAATTAAGAGGTAAAAGAACTTTCAACACTGAACACAGATATCACATAAAAAGTTAATAACTTCTACATATACATATTGTTTAGAGGAGAAAATGCTTAACCATGAGTAAATTAAGTGAAGATTAAATTACAAAGTAGTGTCAGGCACATTCTATATGGAAAGTGATTGCAGAAGGAACTCTAGAGGGATATAGACCCTGAACAGAACTAAGAAACTCAATGAAGAAAATTTATATTCTGAGTTACTAACTAATAGTATGTCCAATTAAACATATTTTTGTCTTAAAATATTTTTAAAATTTGTCTTAGAATGGAACCAAAACAGTGTGGAGTATTTTCAGAATTAAGGATGGTTACAAGTCTTGGGTGGCACTATGGGATAAGTACTGGACCACAAG
>NW_006408576.1:1088479-1089870 GCF_000296735.1 Chrysochloris asiatica
TGTTGTTAAGTGCCGTCGATTTGGGCCTGACTTATAGTGACCCTACATAGGGGTTCCAAGGAGTGGCTAGTGAGTTTGAACCATCGACCTTGAGGTTCAAACAAACCTTGCAGTCCAAATCATTATCCCACAGCTCCACACCAGGACTCATATGCTTGTGAAAGTAAGACAGTGAATAAGAAGACTTTAGAAGACTATAGGAAAATTGTTGCATTTGAGTTATAGTGTTGGATGAGAATCTTAAAAGTTCCATGGATTGCTAAAAGAATAAACAAATCTGGGTTGGAATAAGTACAGCCAGAATGCTCCTTGGAAGGTGGGATGGCCATACTTCGTCTATCATATTTTGCACATATTACCCAGAGGGATCAGTCCCTAGAAAAGGACATCATGCTTGGTAAAATGTAAGATTGGAGAAGAAGAGGAAAAATCTCTATGAGATGTATTGGCAATGTGGCAACAGCAAAGGACTCAAGTATAGCAATGATTGGGTGGTTGGCACACTTTTGTTTAAACCAAAACCCAAACCTGTTGCTATCAAGTGGATTCTGACTCATAGTGATGCTTTATGCTGTTGTTGTTGTTGTTGTTTTTAGGTGCCATGGAGTGGTACCAATTCATAGTGATCCTATTCACAACACAACACTGGTCCCTTTTGATAACATGATAAACAGTACTAAATACAAAGCCTCACCATCCTAGCTTTAAGGAGCCTCCTAGCAGAATCTTTCAGACAGATTTGTTTGTTGTTCTGGCAGCTCATAGTATATTAAATATTATTATACACCATCATAATTCAAATGCATCAGTTATTCTTCTTTAGTTTTCCATATTCATTGTCCAGCTTTTGCATACACAAGAGGTGATTGGAAATTCTATGTCTTGAGTCAGACATATCTTAGACCACAAAATGAAACCTTTGCATTTTCATATTTTAAAGAAATCATTTACAGCAGATTTTATTACATTGATGTGCTATAAACATAAGAAACCTTTCATATGAGTAACACAGAGTTCAGGAGAAAAGACATAAATTATCATGTAGATGTAAAATGTTAGATAATATATTAGTTACCATTAGTATTACTTCTGTGATAATGATGATGGTAGTTTTTGTGATGGTTATATAAACTACATATTGACTTCTGGGGCAGGAGAAGCAGAAACAGGAAGGGGAGGCTCCTCAGTGGAAGTGTAAAAAAAACACACAAAAAAACAGAGAAGCCACTTTGCTGGAACAGCTCCAGTGCTTTGCTGTTGTTGTTAGGTGTCATCGAGTTGGTACCAACTCATAGCGACCTTATGCATAGCAGAATGAAACACTGCCTGATCCTGGGCTAACCTCACTACTGTTGCCACAATTAAGTCCATTGATGCTGCCACTTGGCCAA
>NW_006408576.1:1093367-1094724 GCF_000296735.1 Chrysochloris asiatica
CTGAATGGTTTAAAATCAGAATTTGAGCAAGATTCGTTAACAACCTATGATATACACATGATTTGCTTTCTGGAAGCAAAGGAAACTTGAAATACTTACTGATGAAGATCAGCGTACTCAACCTTCTTTGTGGATTGCATCTCAGTGTAAACAAAACGAAAGTCCTCTAAAGAGAAAAGATTGAAATTGTCAAAGACTTCATTTTGCTTGGGTCCATAATCAATGCTCATCAAAACAGCAGTCAATAAATCAATAGTATTGCATTATGCAAATCTGCTACAAAAAACCTTTTTAATGTTTTAAAGAACAAAGATGTAAATTTTAGAACTAAGTTATGCCTGACCCAAGCCATGATATTTTCAATTGGCTCATATGCCTATGAAACATGTACAGTGCATAAGGAAGACTGTAGACAAACAAGTTAATGTGGTTGAATGATGGTGTTAGTGAAGAATCTGTGTTGGAAGAAATACAACCAAAGTCTTCCTTAGAAGCAAGTCTAGTGAGCCATCACCTCTCATACTTTTGGTCAAGTGGTCAGGAAGGACATCATATTTGGTCAAGTGGAGTGTCAAAAAAGAAGAAAAAGGCCTCCAGTGAGATGGATTGGCACAGAGAGTCAGCAATAATGGGCTCAAACCTAACAATTGTGAGATTGGCATAGGACTGGCCAGTGTTTCAATGTATCATGAATAGACAGGTTTGTTATCAGTTGGAACTGTTTCAATGCCTCCTAACAACAGCAGTGATAATAATGGTATAATATCTATTTGATAGTAGAAATTTGAGGAGTTACATAATTATGTTATTCCTAAACAAAATGAGATGAATCGTGATGAAATTTCCATGGGGGAATGGTAAATTTGGAACTGATTTCAGATTACTGAGACAGCATAAATTTCCACGCTTTCTCCTTTTACATTAATAATAAACTGGTATTTTCTAGCCATCTACTTGACTCGGGTTGCCCTTTGTGACAGTGGTTACCTAAAACATTAGTTCATTATGTGAAGTAAATAAAATAATTCTCTATATGAAGTCCACAAGCATGATTCATATGTAAAAATATTATTCAAAACCTATTCAGATTAACATAAATATTTTAATATAATCCTCAGGATTATATTTGCTTTTGTACTTTATTTTGTCTGCAGACTTTCAAGAAAACAACTGTGACGGATGTAAACAAACAAATGGAAATGTTAATTAATCTTTAGGGCTCAATTTTGCAATGCTGGGGGATTTGTTTTGTTTTGTTTTTTTCCATTAAATACAGAAACAATTTCAAGACAGGAAAATTAAATTCCATCATTTGCATAAGCTCCAACTAAACCATTTTTGAAGTATTTAAGAAGTA
>NW_006408576.1:1095594-1113960 GCF_000296735.1 Chrysochloris asiatica
ATAGTTAAGGTTAACTATTTCTACCAAATGAGGACTCTAACTATGTATATATGTATACTTAATATATTATATATATATCTTAAATGGTTTCTTATATAGTATTGTCTTAGTTATTTAGTGCTAGTATAACAGAAATACCACAAGTGGATGACTTTAACAATAGAAATTTATTCTCTCACAGTTTAAGATGCTAGAAATCCAAATTTAGAGTCCTGACTCTAGGGAAAGACTTCCTTCTTGGCAACTCTAGGAAAAGGCTTTTGTCCCCTTTCAGCATCTGTAGGTCCAATATTCCTTGGAGATCTCCTAATATCTTGGCATCAATCTTACTCTTTATTAAGGAGCTTCACAATACAGGGACATCAGGTCCAAAGAACACACTCTGCTCTTCTACCTAGGTGGTAGTAGGTCTCCTTGAGTTCTGCTCATTTTTCTCTCCTGTTATATCTCAAAACAGAAAGACTAAAGATACTACCTAATGCAGTAGACTGCATCTGTCATTACTAACATCAGAGAAATGAGGATTTATAGCAGAGAATAATTGTGTCACATTAGGGTTATCCCATCAAATCACATCAAGAGATGATTACATTATATAAGATCACATCATAGAGGATTATTGTGTTTTAACTCACAAACCACTGAAAATCCAGGCTCAGCGAAGTTGATAAGCATAGGACAAAATTTTAACTAACAAAAATATGTACTTTCGCTCTTTTTTTTTTAAGTTTTTATTATGAGTTGAGTGGTAACTTACATGGGAGAACTTCAGCTTTACACTTATCCTATCATATTTTACTCCGATGATTACAATCCCTGTCATGCATCATCAGTCAACAGCATTTGCGTCCATTCCCTCTGTTTTGTTTTTTTAAATTTCAAGTACACTGAAGCACTCAAGAATATATAACCATTGAAACAACCAAAGGGTTTGAGCCCATTATTGCTGACTCTTTGTACCAATCCATCTCATTGGAGGCCTTTTTCTTCTTTCTTGACACTCCACTTGACCAAATATGTCCTTCCTGACCACATGACCAAAAGTATGAGAGGTGATGGCTCACTATTCTTGCTTCTAAGGAACACTTTGGTTGTATTTCTTCCAATACAGAGATTCTGGATGGGGATCAGGATTCCACCTAAGGTCTTATGCAATGCAAAGGCTCCACAGGAACCTTTGAGATGGTAAATCATTGTTGTTTTGATTTGCATCTCTCTAATTGCTAGTGATAGTGAACATTTATTCATATGTTTGTTAGATGCCGGGGTCTCCTCCTTGGTGAAGATCTGTTCATGTCCTATGCCCAGTTTTTAATTGGGTTATTTGTCTTTTTCTTGTAGAGGTGTTATAGTCCCCTGTATACATTAGATATTAGCCCTTGTCTGATGCGTCCTTGCAAAAGATTTTTTCCCATTCTTTGGGATCACTATTTACTCTTTTGATGAAGTCTTTTGATGTACATAATATTTTATGACTGCCTCTTCGACTATGTACAGGTTTCTCATGAGCACAATTAACTGTTCTAGATTTCCTATTCTTTAAAATGGTATCCAAAGTTTGTTAAGATCCACGTAGTTAAATACCTTGCATAGTCAAAAAGGTGCATATAAACATCTTTCTGGCATTACCTGCTTTAGACCAATATCCATATGATGTCAGCAATAATGCCCTGTACCACATCCTCTTCTGAATCTGGTTTGAATTTCTAGTATCTACCTGTCTTTGTGGCGCTGTGGGTTAATGTGCCAGACTGCAAACCATTTGAACTGCAAAATTGGTGGTTCAAGCTCACCAGCTGCTCCTTGGAAACCCTATATAAGGTCGCTACTGGTCAGAATAGACTAGACAGCACTTAACAACAACAACACCTGTCTATGTACTGCTGCAACCATTTTGGAATTATCTTTACCAATATTTGACTTGCATGTCATATCATTGATATTGATATTCAATGATTTCTGCATTCTGTTCGGTCACTTTTCTAGGTCACAAATATGGATGTCTTCCAATCAACTGGACAGGTAGCTAGCTGTCTTCCAAATTTCTTAGTATAGACAGTGAGCACCTCCCACACTATATCAGTTTGTTTCATTTCAGTTTGTGTTCTGTCAATTTCTGGAGCCCACATTTTCACCAATGCCTTCTTCAATATCTTTGACTCTTGGTCATATTTTATCTCTTACAATAGTTCAACATCGAACAATTATTTTTGGTGCAAAGACTGTGATTCCTTTCACAATTGTTTTTTATACTTCCTCTTTCATTCAATAGTTTTCCCACTGTTGTTGTTTTTAAGTACCATTGAGTAGGTTCTGACCCTTAGAGATTGAACCACTGACCTTGTAGTTCAAACAACTTTACAGTCCAGCACATTAATCCACAGTGCCACAGCAGGACTCCATTTTGCCCATTGTTGTTGTTGTTAAGTGCCATGGAGTCAGTTCCGACCCATAGCAACCCTGGATAGGGTTTCCAAGGAGCGACTGGTGAGCTTTAACCGCGAACCTTGCAGTTCAAACGGCTTTGCAGTCTGGCACATTAACCCACAGCGCCACACCAGGACTCATTGAGGCTTGATACAACTCTTAAGTTATATCAGTTTGAGAATACTGAGTGTATTCATGTTCTTCCCTTTTGATTTTCTCACTCTAGGTTTTTGCACACATCATTATAATGCTTTGCTCTGTCATCTTGAATACCCATTTGAACATTTCTGTTTAGCTCTTTCACATCATCATTTTTTATAGTCACTTTAGCTTCTCTATGTTGAAGTGTACATTTCAGAGTTTCTTCCAACATCTATTTTGGCCTTTTCTTTCTTTCTTGTCTTTTAGTGAACTTTAGATTCTTCATGTACGATGCTTTTGATGTCATCCCACAGTTTTTCTGATTTTCAATCATTAGTGTCTAATGTATCAAATCTTTTCTTGTTAAGTGTGATAAATTCAATGTTATATTTTGGTTCTCGTGGCCTTGTTTAAATTTTCAAGTTCAACCTGAACTTGCTTGTGAACAATTGATGTGTTCCACAGATGGCCCCTGGCCTTGTTTTGGCCAATGATATTGAGTTTCTTTATTTTCTCTTTCCACTTTCCACAGTGAATTATCTTCAGCAAAATCTTACTTGCATATGATGTTAATGATATTGTTAGATGATTTCCACGTTCCTTTGAGTTATCTTTCTTTGAAATGGGCACAAATACGAATCTCTTAAAATCAGTTGGCCAGGTGGCCAGTTGTCTTCCAAATTTCTTGGCATAGATGAGTGAATGCCTCTAGCATAGCATTGGTTTGTTTGAAATAATTCAATTTGAATTCTTTCAATTCCTGGAGCCTTGTTTTTTGTGGGTTTTCTTTTTGTTGTTGTTGTTGTTGTTGTTGTTGTTGTTTTGCCAGTGTGTTCAGTGTAGCTTGATCATATGTGTTCCAACTATTTCTTTAAATGGTTGAAGACAGATCAGTTTTGGGGAGATAAACTTACTCTGTGTTTTCCTTTAATCTTTTACAGATGCTTCCTGCATCATTCAACATTTTACCCATAGAATCATTCAATATTGCAACCTGAAGCCAAAATTTGTTCTTCAGATGTTTCAGCTTGAGGAATGCTGAACATGTTCTTTCCTTTTGGTATTTTGATTGCAGGTCTTTGCACATTTTTTCGTAATACTTTACTCTGTCTTCTGGAGCTGCTCTTTGAAATTTGTGTTCAACTTTTACTTCATCATTTCTTCCAGTCACTTTAGCTTTTCTAAGTCAAGAGCAAGTTTCAGTCTCTTTTGACATCTGTTTTGGTCTTTTCTTTCTTTCTTCTTTTTTTTAATGACCTTTTGCTTTTCTCATGTATGATGTTCTTGATACCATCGCTAAACTTCTCTGGTTTTTAGTTACCAGTGTCCAATGCATCAAATCTGTTCTTGATATGATCTCTAAATTCACATGAGCTATGTGGTTGCTGCTGTTAAGTGTAGTTGAGTTGGGTTTGATCCATAGTGGCCCTGTATAGAGTTTCTGAGGAGCGGCTGGTAAGCTTAAACAGCCAAAGTTGTAGTTCAAATGATCTTGCTGTCCAGTGCATTAACCCACAGAGCCACATCGGGACTCGAACATGTGCTCTCATGAACTTGTGAATACCATTATAGAGTCCTGCATTCTAGACTATGGTTTGCCATTGCCTTGTCATGTTACTTTAGCAATTAACTTACTTTTCTTTGTGTCTGGATCCACCTCAGCAAAACTTCATTTACATAGATCACATCATTATTATCATACAATGGGATACTGAATGAGTTTTTATAAATGTAAGCTTACATTATCTATTGACATTATTTTTATTATTTTCCACATATATTCCTGGAATAGAGCAGATGAACTATAGAAAACAATCAAAAGAAAGGTAAAAGGGATAAAAATTTTAAAAAAAGGTAAATAGATTATATTATAATAGTGATAACTCTTAAAATTTAATGGTCTTCTTTCTTGACATGTTTCTAGTGGTCCGTAATATGTGGCTGCTTCTGAGCATAAAAGTACAATCACATAAAAACCTGTGCTGTAGCCCTTTTTCATGTGTCACTTGTTTCGGTCTCACTGAAGCTATAGCAGTGAAAGCTGATAACTATCCATCTCTCCTCAGCCTGCCATAGCTGCACACAGCTTGATGTGGTTGGCCATCAATTGTTCTTCTTTAGTCCACTTTTCTTTAAATCCTCTGTACCTGGATACTTTCTTTATAAAATGCATCTAGGAAGTTACTTTCTTTCTTTTGCTTTAGTCCTGAGATATAAACCATAGGTTCCCTTATCCTACAACTTTCTAAGAAAGCCAAATAAATAAGGACTGTTTTACACTAAATTGTATTCAAATAGAACATTTTCTAGAAGATTCTTAGCAAAATACTTGTTTGGGAACAGGTCTGTAAGTCACTTATATGAGTTCTTTATTAAATCTTACTTTGATACTAGGCCCTTGGTTTGCACAGATAGGTAATTGTTATGGTTGAAATCTATCCAGAGTCATTGCTAGCCATCGAACGAGTGAACCAATATAGGGTTTCTGAGGATCAGCTGGTGTGTTGGAACTGCCAACTTTGTGGTTAGCCATCTAGTTCTTATTCTACAGTGTCACACCAGGACTCCACTAGTAATATACATTTCCCAATATAGTAGGAATCATACTTGATTGATAGCAACTTCATGTTCCTAGTTGCTCAGATATAAAATATTCATTCTCTGACTTTCTTTTTTTCTTAAACTCATATCCAATGTTTCAGTGTATCTTCTTGGCTCAAATTTTAGAATGTATCTAGAAAGGAGTTGACAAACATTTTCTGTAAAGGACTACATATTAAATCTTTAGGCTTTGTTGGTCATATAGTCTTTGTTGTAGTGGTGGGAAAGCAACAAAAGACTTTGTGTAAATAATGAATGTGACTGTGTCTCAATAGAAAATTTACCATGAAAGGCCAGATTTGGTCTGTGGGCCACAACAAGCTGATATCTGTATTCTTCCACACATTTTTGTTAAGGGGTAGTTTCTCACATGGCTTTACTCTCAGCTTAGTCATCAATAACTAGAATTGAATCTGTGACTTCTTTCGTGTTTAAACATGATCAGGAGGATCCCTTAGAGTTATAAATGTCACACACATGTTATTAAACACATTGTGTCTCAGTCACTGCACGTTTAAATTTGATAATTGTCACATATTCTGTGTACTATTAAAATGTATAATGAATAAGTAATACCATAGAAGAATCAATGCATTTGAATTATGGTGTTGGCAAAGAATACTTAACATGGACTGCCAGAAGTTTGTTTGAAAGGAAGTACAGAGCCAGACTGCTACATAGAAGCAATAGTGAGACTTCATCTTGCATACTTTGTACATGTTGTTAGGAGGGACCAGTAGAGAAAAAGTAGAAAATTGGTGGTGATGGTGGTGTGTGGTGGAGTTGGTTCTGACTCATAGTGATCCTGTATAAGGTTTCCAAGGCTATAAATCTTTATGGGAGCAGAAAGCCTCATCGTTCTCCTGCAGAATGACTGGTAGTTTCGATCTGCTGACCTTGAGGTTAGCAGCCCGACTCATAACCACTATGCTACCAGAGCTCCTTACAAAAGTGAAGGTCAACCAAAAAGATGAAACCCCTCAATGAGTTGGACTGGCACAAGAGCAGCAATAATGGGCTCAAACAATTGTGAGGATGCTGCAGGACCAGGCAGTGTGTAGGGTTGCTGAATCAGAAGAGATTCTAAGGCACCTAACAAGAACAACAATATAATTGATCCATTACAGAACAAAACATAAACTCAAAGATATTAATATAAACTTGGACTCCTGGTGTGGCACTGTCTGATGAGCACTGGACTACAAACTACAAGGTCAGCAGTTCAAACCCACCAGCTGTTCCTTAGAAAACCTGCACAGGGTCACTATGAATCAGATCAGATTCAACTTCAATTAACAGCAACAAGGTCACACAAATCAAGGAAACCATGGTGTTTTCAATAACCTCATATGCATGCAAAAGCTGGACGGAGACTAAAGAAGCCTGTAGAAAAATTGATGCTTTTGAGTTATGGTGTTGGAGGAGACTATTGAAAGTGCCACGGGCTTCCAGAAGAACAAAATATCTGTGTTGGAAGAAGTGCAGCCAGAGTGCTCTTTGAAGGCCATGATGGCCAAACTTCATCTCTCATACTTCAGACATAGTGTCAGGAGGGACCAGTCGCTGGAGAAGGATATAACATTTGGTAAGGTGGAGGGTCAGAGTAAAAGAGGAAGACCTCCAGTGATATGAATTGGCAAAGTGGCAGCATCAATGGGCTCAAGTGTGGCAACAATTGTGAGATTGGCCCAGGACCAGGCAGTGTTTCGTTTTGTTGTGCATAGGGTCACTATGAGTCGGTACTGACTCAGTGGCACATAACAACAATAGCAGCACCAACATCTGAGTCAATACTTCTTGGTCTTTTCATTGTACCATATACTCTTTTTTGGATGAAAACATATTGAATGATGAAAAAGTTTCTTTTTGTTTTTATCTACTCTTCTTATTGTAAACATAAGCAATTTGAAGTGAGTGTGGGTGGGAGACCCACTCCTCATAATAAATGAACATTAAACATTTTATCCCATAACAAACTAAGAAGTACTTAGCATAATTGCATAACCTCATCCATTTAACAGTCTCATAGATTTCATAACCTCATACATTTCCAAATAATAGCTATACAAAGCTGATATTATTGACTCCATTTTAAACACAAGAAAACCAAGGTTCAAAGAGTTTAATAGATTGTTTTGCATTATTTTCTTAGGAGGAGATAGGTGAAGTCTGTGAATTAGAGCTTTATGGTAAGTTGGATATTTATGAGACATTCTTTTAAGAGTGGATTGGTAGGCAAGTAGTATGGTGTTAGAACTGAATAGTCATGTTTTCAACATGAATGCTCTAATTTTAGACGTGTAAAATTTCTCTATTGCTACAAATATTACATTTTTGGTAGGATTTATATTTAAAAATAAATATCTATATTTTAATTACTTCATTGTTTTTGTCTAAAATTGTAACTTGTCGCTTGATAGTATTTTAAACTACATAATACCTGATAAAGGGTTGATGTTGGTATACATTTTATAAAGTCAGAGATTATTTAATTATATCAGCATACTGTATTAAATTTATGGAGTATTGGTAGAAATTAAGACATTTCTTGGATCAGGCATAGATATTGTTCCTGTCAGCCAAAGATGTGTTAGCAAGAATGTGGCGTTTGCTTCTAGATTAAGTCTAATCTGTGTCTGGTTTTCAGAATTTAAGCTATCAAAAAAGAAGAAAAACTCTCATGCCATATGCTTACTTGACTTCTAATTTCTGAATTTCCAGTAGAATAACAACGGGTCCCTTCTGTTCTCTACTGATAAGTACGTCCCTTTTGATCTCATCCAGTCACTCTTTCAAAGTTGATATCTATGGTAATAATTAACCAGTCACTAATTCTACTACTGACTGCTCTCTAGTATATCTCAAACTGCTTCCATAGTAGCTCCAAATTAATATTTAGTAAGGGTTATTACCTTAAAATGAGTAAACAGAACTACTAATCATCCTTAGTAGATGATCTATTACTACTATTTATTTTGTTTCATAAATAAAATATTCACCTTTGACATCTCATGTGTAAATATTATGTGCCCTTGAGTCAGTTCTGACTCTTGATGACCCTATAAGAATTAGAACTGCTTTATCATATTTCCAAATCCATAATCTTTTTAGAAGCAAATTAGCACATCCTTCTTTTGTGTCACTGGTGGGTTCAAACCACGGACTTTTTGGTTACCAGTAGGTCACTTAACCACTGTACCACCAGTACTCCTTCATGCATAGATTAAGTGGTATGATTCATCCTTTGAAATATAGCTAAAGTCTATCTATTTTAATTTTCATCAGTGAGGGTGGTGTGACATTGTATGATAAGCACCATCAAATTGGTGGTTCAAACATACCAATCACTCTTACAAAACTCTATACAGAGTCACTATGAGTCAGAACTTACTCGACAGCACTTAAAAACAAGTTTACATTAAATCACCATCACTTCCCACTTTGTCTTTTTTATTTACTTTCAACATCGGTTCTCCACAGAGTAACCTAGTAATCTCCCTAAGATGAAAAACAAATCACATTGCTACCACTGACCAACTGCAGACAGCTGAATTCAGTCAAAAAAAGAATGTTCAAGCTCTTTAACTCTCAAAACCTTAATATTTTTTTCTAGCAAATATTCTTGGGATTCTGATACTAAAAGGAAGAAAGGAAGAATGGATTCTGACTGATAATTAGCAATGAAAATGTCCTCTTTGTATTTATTCTAAGATTTCACATAATTTAACTAAATGTCTATGTTAATCTGGAGGAACTTTTCATCTTTATAGAAAGACTTTTGATCCAGAAGTATTATTCGTTATATACATTAAAAACAAAAAAAACAAAAACCCAATCTGTTATTGTGTCTTCTTTTATAACCCTTCAAAATGTTTTGTCATCTGTAAATCTCCATCTTGTTTATTTTTTGTTAGTTTTCTCCCCATTTTTTTTATTGTGAGTCACTTATTTTCTTATATATTTCTCAAATAACTAGACAGATCTTGAAATGCACTTTTTTGTTGATGCATAATACAACATTTCCTTTGTAGTTTGTCATTTCCAGCATAGAAAACCACATGATTGTCTGATTCAAAATGGCCAATACCAATCAGCTCACTCATGTCTATGATACTGATCATTATGTATTCCATTTTACTTTTGATGACATCAATTATCCTAGATTCAAAGTTTGTACTTTCCAAGTTCTGATTACCAATGGATATTTGTAACTATTTCTTCTCATTTTGAGTTGTGCCTCATCAGCAAATGAAAGTCCCAAAAACTTTACTCCAACCATGTCTTTAAGAGCAACTCTCCTTTTCTTTTATAAATTGAAGATTCACAGAACAGATCATCAATTTTACATTCAACAAATTAAGCTTCATTTTATCTCAGTGATTGTAATCTCCTCTATGTAACAACAGGTATCCCACTTCTTCCCTGTGATTCTTATTTCCATTCCATCCTCCTTCCCATCACTTCTGAACTTGGTACATAGGTCAATGTTGCTCTTTAAAACTTGCAAACTTGGCTTTACTTCATTTCCTTTCTTGCTCAAACTTCCACCTCTCTGGTTACTTTCATGTGTGTATTGTGCCTATGCCATACCAATTATTGGAGGCACAATAGGACCGAACCGGACACATCATCTCATTTATCTGAGTCATAACAACCTTGCTGGTTTTTAAAATATTGTGGCATAGTTTATACATCACAGTCTGCCTCTACAGTACTACAGACTGGCAGAAAAGTATGGATTTCACCCATAGAATCTTTCAATATTGAAAGTCAAGCCTTGAATACGTTCTTCAGTTCTTTCAGCTTGAGAAATGCTGAGCTTGTTCTACGCTTTTGGTTTTCTGACTACAGATTTTTGCACATTTCAATACAATACTTTACTTTGGCTTCTCAAGCTGCCCTTTGAAGATTTCTGTTTAATTATTCTATTTCATCATTTCTTCCACTTATGTTGAAGAGCTCCTGGCATGGCACTATAGCATAAGCACTGGTCTGCAAAACACAGGGTTGGTGGTTCAAACCCACCAATTGCTCCTCAGAAGCCCTATATAGGGTCGCTAGGAGTTGGAACAAACTTCATGGCACTTAACACCAATAACAAATGTTGAAGTGCAAGTTTCAGAGTCTCTTCTGATATCCATTTTAGTCTTTTCTTTCTTTCTTGTCATTTTAATGACATTTTTATTTCTTCAGATATGGTATGTTGATGCTTCCCCAGAATTCCTCTGGTCTTTTGTCATTATTGTCTAACACATCAGATCTGTTCTCTAAATTCACGTGGGATATTTTCAAGGTCATATTTTGTCTCTTGTGGACTAGTTTTTATTTCCTTGAAATTGCAAATGAGCAACTGATGGTCAATTTCCACAGTTGACTCCTGGCTTATGTTGATACTGAACTTCTCCGAAGTCTCTTACTATGTTGTTGTTGTTGTTATGTGCCGTGGAGTCGGTTCTGACTCATAGCGACCCTGCACAGGGTTTCCGAGGCTGTTAATCTTTACGGGAGCAGAACGCCTCATCTTTCTCCCGCGGAACCGCTGGTAGTTTCGAACTGCTGACCTTACAGTTCGCAGCCCGATTCGTAACCACTACGCTACTGTAGTAAATTTTATTCCTACGTTTGTTTTTTGTTTGTTTGTTTGTTTTCCACCTAGGAAGACCCACATGCATAGTCACTGTTTATGCTGTTGAAAAAAAGTTTTCTCAAAGATTAAGTCATTGGTCTTGCCAAATCCTATCATTTGATCTCCAACATCATTTCTATTTCCAAGACCACATTTTACATTATTCTCCCTCTTTGTTTCCAACTTTTGTATTCCAATCACCAGAAATTATCAATGCATCCTTATTGCATGTTTGACCAATTTCAGATATAAGAAGTTGGTAGAATTCTTCAGTGTCTTCATCATTGTCTTTTGTGGTTGGTGAGTAAATTTGAGTAATCATAGTATTACCTGGCTTTTCTTGCAGGTATATGAATATTATCCTATCACATACAGTATTGTACTTCCTGATAGAGCTTGAAATGCCCTTTTTGACAATCAATTTAATACCATTCCTAATCAATTTGTCATTCCTGGCATAGTAAACTATATGTCTATCCCCCAGTAATTATATTTTAATAATAATAAATATTTTTACTATGTGTAAATCTTTTTTATAAAACTAGTCTCATGCAATATTTATCCTTTTGTGATTGACTGGCAGAATAGTGAGTTTAGCATTAAGCTTCTAACCTCAAGGTTGGCAGCTCAAGCCCATCAGTCTCTATTCGGGAGAAAAGTGAGGCAATCTGCCCCAGTAAATATATAAAGTCTTTGATACCCTAAGCATTTCTACTCTCATAAGTTACTATGAGTCATAATCAACATGATGGCAGTGGGAATAATTTCACTTAGTGTAATATCCTCCATGTTCATCAAGGTTCATACATGTTATGATGTGTTTTTCAGATTCATAGTTATTCTTTAACATAGTTTAGTATTCCTCCATGTGTATGTACCATAATTTGTTTGCCCATTCATCAACTGATGGGCTTTTAGGCAGTTTCCATCTTTTTTCTATTGTGTATAGTGCTATGATGAACATGTGTTGCATGCACCTATTCATGCCACAACTCTTATTTCTGTAAGATATATAAATGGTAATGGAAATATTGAAACATATGATATGAAAATAGGTCAATAATATTGCTTCATTATCATACAGTACTTTATTAAACATAAATATAATAATGTGCAGCTATTGATTCTTGACATGTCAGCTATCTAAGTCTATATACTTCTGAAAGTGGTGTTTCCATCTATATAACTTTTTTCCTGAAGAATTCTGAAGTCTTCAAATTATACTATTTAAAAATACAGTTTAGGCATCTTTGAGAGAATCAAATTATATTCCTTTTAAATGTTCTTTCAGGTTGGGAAACAAAAATAAATATGAAGCGACGATTTCAGTGAAAGTAAGGTTTCTTAATAAAATCTTCACAGGACAGCCTTTGCTATACTCAAAGAATGAGAAAGTGCATTCATGTGATGGAAAATATTCCTCGACACAAGTGTCCTGTTTTTTTGTGTTACCAATGTAGTTTCAATTTTTAAAAAAACTTCTTTATAGTGAGTCCTGTGATTTTCCTATGTCTGACAACACAATCTATCAAGATTGTTTCTTTGAAATTCCAAAAATAATCACAGTAACCTTCCAAACTGACCTTTCTGCTTTAAATTTGACTCGGCCAATAGATCCTCTTCGATGTCTCTGATTTGACTGGACCTTTTTCTTGATGTCACCCTAACAAGAATAAGAGGATTTATGAGAGACTTTGTCTGTGGTCATCCTCTTATTACAAAGACCACAGTGTTTAAATGTTTTCTTTAGAATAAAATACACATGTATGAACTAGAACTCTACTAGCAATACTTTTTGACTTACCCTTGGATTACCATATTTAACTTCTTAATGTGACATCATGCCATTTTTCAGTGATTACACGATTTTACCATCCCACCAGTAGCTTATGATTATTTCAGCCTCTCCATACTTTAACCAGTATTGGTTGTTTTTGTTTCTTTGAATTTTGCTATTAATGCTGGGAGAAATGAAATCTCATTGTTATTTTGGTATGGCATTGTAGTATCAGCACTGGACTACTAAATACAAGGCTCAAACCCACCAGATGCTCTTTGGAAACCTTACATATATAGTGTTACTATGAGTCAGAAATAACTTGAATATCAGATCTGTGTTGGAATAAGTGCAGCCAGAGTGCTCCTTGGAGGCCAAGATGGCCAAACTTCGTGTCTCATACTTCGGACATATTGTTAGGAGGGTCCAGCTGCTAGAGAATTATACCATGTTTGGTAAGGTGGAGGGTCAGAGTGGAAGAGGAACACTCCAGCGAGATGGATTGACAAAGTGGCAGCATCAATGGGCTTAAGTATGGCAGTGATTGTGAAGTTAGCCCAGGACCAGGCAGTGTTTCGTTCTGTTGTGCATAAGGTCGCTATGAGTTGGTACCAACTTGATGGCACCTAACAATAACAAAAACAAGTTTAGGTAGGTAGTATTTTTCAAAATATGTATTCATCTCTTCTAAGTTTTCAAACTTGTTGGAGTACAATTCTTCATAGTATTCTGTTATCCTTTTTATTTCTTTTGGTTCCATTGTGACATCGCCCATGTGGTTCCTAATGCATGTTATTTGTGTCTTAGGTTTGTCAATGGTTTGACAATCTTATGAATCCTTTCAAAGAACCAGCTTCTTATCCTGTTGATTCTTTCTATAGTTTTTTTTTGTTTTCTGTCTCATTTATTTCTGTTCTAACCTTTATTATTTCTTTTCTTTTGGTGATTGTAGGTTTCTCCTGTTGATCTGTTTCTAATTGTTGAGATGTTGTGTTAATGTGTTAATTTTGGTTCTTTTTTCTTTTTGGATGTGTGCATTTATTACAATCAATTGTCCTCTTAGCACCGCTTTCACCGTTTCCCAAAGATTTTGGTATGTTGTGTTTTCATTTTCATTTGTGTCTAGGAACTTTGTGAGTTCACGTTTAATTTCTTCTACTACACAGTCGCTTTTCAGTAGTGTGTTGTTCAGTTTCCATGTATTTGACTTTATTTCCTTGGTCTTCTTATTATTGATTTCTGGTTTTATAACATTGTGGTCTGAAAAGATACTTTGTAGTATTTTGATGTTTGTAAATTTATGGAGGCTTGCTTTGTAACCTAACACATGGTTAATTCTGGAGAAAGTTTCATGTGCACTGGAAAAGAATTTCTATTGTGCTGTTATTGGGTTGAATGCTCCCTATACACCACTGAGGTCAAGTTGGTTGATTTTGTTGTTTAGCACCTCTGTACCTTTGTTGAGTTTCTTTCTGGTGCTATCCCTTTTCAAAAGTTGCATATTAAAATATCCCACTGTAATTGTAGATTTGTCTATTTTTTTCTTTCACTTCTAGTTGTTGTTAGATGCCATCAAGTCAGTACCAACTCATAGTGACCTTATGCACAATAGAACGAAACACTGCCTGATCCTGGGCCAGCCTCACTAATGTTGCCACACTTGAGTCCATCAATGCTGCCACTTGGTCAATCCATCTCATTGTTATCTTCCTCTTTCTCTCTGACCCTCCACCTTACCAAACATAAGATCCTTCTCCAGGACTGGTCCCTCCTGATAATATGTCCAAAGTATGAGAAACAAAGTTTGACCATCTTAGCCTCTAAGGAGCACTCTGGCTGCACTTCTTCCAAAATGGATCTATTGGTTCTTTTGGCATCCCATGGCACTTTCAATATTTCCTCCAACACCATCACTCAAAAGCATCAATTCTTCCACAGTCTTCCTTATTCACTGTCAAACTTCTGCATACATATGAGGTTATTGAAAATACCATGGCTTGGGTCAGGCATACCTTAGTCCTCAAGCTAAGGACATTTTTGCTCTTCAACGCTTTAAAAAGGTCTTGTGTAACAGATTTGCCTAATGCAATGTCTAGTTTGATTTCTTGACTCCTGCTTCCATGAGTGTTGATAGTTGATCCAAGAAGAATGAAGTCCTTGACAACTTCAATCTTTTCTCCACTGATAGGAATGTTGTTTATTGGTCTAGTGGTGAGGATTTTTGTCTTCTTTACATTGAGATGTAATCCACACTGAAGGCTGTGCTCTTTGATCTTCATAAGCAAATGTTTTAAGTCCTCTTCACTTTCAGCAAGCAAGGTTGTATCATCTGCATATCGCAGGTTGTTAATGAGTCTTTCTCATTAACTGAGGAAGACTCAGTTCTTGTAGGGTTTGCTATATATATTTTGGTGCTCTTTCACTGGAAGCATAGATATTTATTATCGTTAGATCAACTTGCTTAATTGACCCTTTAATCATGGATGGTGTCCTTCTTTATCTCTTATGATGGTTTTTGCATTAAAGTTTATTTTATCTGAGATTAGTATTGCCACTCCTGCTTGTTTTTGATTGCGGTTATCTTGATATATTTTTTTCCATCCTTTAACTTTTAGTCTATTTTGTCTTTGTATGTAAGGCGTGTCTCTTGCATGAAGCATATTGAAGGGTCTTGTTTTCTTATCCATTCTGCCACTCTGTCTTCACTGGTGCATTTAATCCATTGGTATTCTGTGTAATTATCAATGTTGTTGTTGTTTTTTTAAGTACCTTTGAGTCGGTTCCAGGTATGAATTAATTGCTGTCATTATGTGCATTTTTTTGTGGTGCTGTTCATTCCTTTGTTCTGCATACCTTCTTTTGCTGAGTTTATGTTTTTTGTGCAATTTCTTGTCAGTTTCTCCTTAGTTTTGATGTTTCCTGGTTCTATTTGAAACTTCATTTTCATGGTAGCTTGTGAAGTATTGACTTTCTTTGGGGTTAACCTATAGTCTATTAACTTTTCCTCTATTTTGGACAGTCTATTGTATCCTACAATCTACCTGACCTCACCACCTGGATCTTTGTTCTTATATTTTTCCCTTCTTTGACGTTATTATTATTTTGATCTTTGATTGGCCTCACAAGTCCTCTGAATTCATTGTTCTTATTTTGTTCTGTTCTGGACTCTGCAATCTGTCATCTGAGTTTCTGGTGTTATTGCCACGTATGTCAATCTCTGGTTGTTGTCTGTTCTTGTTGGTTTTCATTCCAAAGAACCCCCTTTAGGATGCTTTGAAGTACTGGGTTGGCTTTGACAGAATTTCTTAGCTTCTGTTTATCCTGGAATGTTTTTAATGCACCATTTTATTTGATTGACAGTTTTGATTGGTAGATGATTCTTGGTTGGCAATTATTTTTCTTTCAGGGTTTTGTATATGTCTTTCCATTGCCATCTTGCCTGAACGGTTTCTGCTGAGAAGTGAGAGCTTAATCTGATTTGCTTGCCTTTGTAAGTAACTTCTCTTTTTCCTGGCTGTTTTTAGGATTCTCTCTTTGTCTTTGATTTTGGAGAGCTTGATTATGATATGTATTGGTGATTTTCCTTTGAGATCTATCCTTCCTGGTGTTCGTTCAGCTTTTTGAATGCTTATCTTCTCCTCCTTCAAGATGTTAGGGAAATTTTCTTCCAGAAACTCCTCAACTATCTCCTCTGTGGACTTCAGTGATTCTTCCTGTACTGGAATGCCAATCATTCTTAAGTTATTCCTCTTCATGTTATCCAGCATGAATCTTAGTGTTTCTTCTGATTTTTTTTAAGTCTGTTTTTCTGCTTGTTCTTTTATCTTAGCAGTATTGAGAAATTTGTCTTACAGCTTGCTGGTTCGGGCTTCAAACTCTTCAATTCTCTTCCTTTGGCCTTTCAGTATATTGTCCATTTCTGATATTTATTATTATTATTCATCTGGACCTCTTTTTTAGGTTTTGAATTGTTTCCCATGCTATATCTATCTTGTTTGATTGCTCCTGTAGCACTTTTCCTGACTTCTTCCTTATTTTCCTCCACCCCTCTGTGGAGAATTTGGATTTATCTCCATGTCATTTTTCTGAATTCCTTTTCAGACAGATCCAAAACCTGCTCTTCTTCTAATGGGACATCTATGTCTGCCTCCAGCTCATTTGTCTCAGTAACTCTTTTCTGTTTTTGGACATGTGCTGACAACTTTTTTTTTTTTCTTGGATGTTTTCAATAGCTAGATATATTTTTAATGATTAAATGAATGTATGTTGCTGTGTTGTTAAGCTTACTGAGTGTATCCTTGTGGATGTGGTTTGGAGATAGGCTTCCCTTTGTACATGTAACACCTAGCCACTTGTGTTGCTCCTGTCTAGATGGTGGGTTATTATGGGGTATGTTTGTAGTTTGATTATATGGCCATGATTTCTGTCTCCTTTTTGGGTAACATAAGGAGAGAAAGCTCCCACCCCCAGGAAAAAGTGAGATCAAAAGGACCAAAAACAGAAACAATATAAGAGTAGAGACAAAAACCACCTCTCAAAAACAAAACTGTAGCCAACTGTCCAATAGCTTTTGTTGCACAGGTCAGTGTGTGTGCACAGTAGAAACCTCCAGTGGTGGGTGAGGGTGTACACTCACTCAGGCCCCTCCTCTAGTCACATTGTGGAGGTGCACAGATAGACATTGCGAAACAAATGGAAAAAAAAATTGTCCACTATTTTTATCTCTAAAGGTCAGTTAGGTATCTATGTATGCACTGTGTAATTCTCAAAATAGTTGTGTCCTTGTATATAGTAGTCCTTGTTCACTCTTGCCTTTTAAGTTGGGGTTTTACAAGGTGCACATATGGCCAGACCTGCTGTTTCTTGCTAAGTAAGGCAGGAATAAAGGGTCCCACCCAGGTCAACTTTAAGGTTAAGTCCCAGAGTCAGATGTCATAAGAAGTAGCCAAAGGATAAGCTTATAGGACTGCTGGGACCCCTAGGGACTTCCTCCCTGTGCCATGGGAAAATAGTGGGTCCAATGCTGGACCATTTTGGGGATGTGCTACCACCCACCTGAAGGTGCTCAGGCTGGGCAAAGAGGGTGTGACAGCATAGAGGAGGAAAGAAAAGTGTAAAACCTATCACACCTCTTTTTCCAGATGATGCTCCATGGTTTTTAATGCTGTATCAGCCTGGCTGTGGTCCAACCCTCTGATCTCAGCCCAGGCTGCAGCATCCTGATTGATTCAGAAATCACCGTGCTTTCTACCCACAGTCAAGATTTCTCCATCAGCGGATGTGGGAAATTGATGGCCTGCATCTTATATTAGATCTAAAACCCTGGAGCTGCTCTGGGAAAGTGCCTTCTCTGTTTTTTGTTTTTGCACCTCTGGGGAGGAGCCTCCCCTACCTGTTTCTGCTACTCTTGCCATCAAACCAGAATTTCCTGTTTGTTTTGTTTTTGAACTGTTTATGGTGACTTGTGTAAAGTTTAGCAGACAAGATCATTAGCTTTATTTTAAAGCAATCATGCATTTTGTTTCATCTAAATGATGATAATCCCTGTAACAAGTTATCCAGTCTCCTCCCTGTGTTTTCTCTTTTACATCTTATTTTTCACAAATCAACAAGGCAAAAAATATTTTATGTATGCATACGAAACAAAAACATATATTCAGTTATATGTTTATATGTCCAAAGGGCATATTTTGTAAGCCAGCCTCCTACCCTGAGGCACACACTCTTTATCAGTCCATAAGCCTAAAGCCCACAGCTGCTCTATCTTACCATGCCATTACCTCTGCCACCATCT
>NW_006408576.1:1114691-1116351 GCF_000296735.1 Chrysochloris asiatica
ATTTTTCTTTGCTGTTGTTTCTTCTTGTCAAATCTAGATGGAAAAAAATAGATGAAGAAATTACATATTTTTTTCTACTAAGTTAAAAAAATGTGAACCATACTTCAGGACTCCTGTCTCACTATTTTTATTGAGAACCAGAGCCATCAGATAATGCATTATTTAGGCTTAAGACTATACGCTTTAGCTTTTCTTTGTTAACATATGTGAAAATTGTCCTTGCTTAAAAAAATAACAAAAAATAAATTAAGCTAAATCCTCAAGGCAATATTAATAATAATGATTGTTTTTGTTGTTGTTATGTGCTGTGGAGTCAGTTCCAACTCATAGAGACCCTGGACAGGGTTTCTGAGGCTGTAAATCTTTACAGGAGCAAAAAACCTCATCTTTCTTCCACGGAACAGGTGGTAGTTTTGGACTGCTGACCCTAAGGTTAGCAGCCCCATTTGTAACCACTACACTACCAGAGATCCTTAATAATAATGGTAACTGGGATATTCTTGTTTTAAGATGTCATGGTATAATACTAAGATAATTAATGATGTTATTAAAATATTCGTTACAGCATTTTTTCTGTAAATAGTTGTCTTGAAATAAAGATTGTGAACACAAGTGACAAGTACCATATGGTACAGTAATACATTAGGTTTATTAGATATAAGACAGGTCTAACACAGAGCTTTTAAAGCACATGTAATCTTGCTTATTCTCATCACTCCATAGCACAAGGAAACACTGCACATACCATACCAGCATTTATTGAGAGAACTCTTGCTGAATGATGCTATATAACTTTTGCAGGGCTGGAGAGTAAAGTTACCAGGGAACACTGGAAGCTAGTTTCTTGGGCTTTAAATGAAAGGGAGAGCTTCTGGGACCCAGTGTCTGCCATCACCCTATCTTCCATTGAGCTAATATAGATCTGTGGGACCAATTCTCTGCGGATAGTCAAAAAGTAGGAAGGAAATTAATCTCAAGTTTCTTCCAGTGTTCTTTCTTAATAGTCTTTTTATACTTCTATTCCTATTTAATTCTTGATTTTACATTATGAATAGCTACTTTATTCTTTAACAAAAATACCTTTTCTACTTTTACCAATAAAACACATATAATTTTTCTTTTTCAATTTATTGAAATGATTTATAAAAAAGTATACTTTTTTTAAAGTTGGTACTTCTATTATATTTCCACACTAATTATATATTATAATTAGTGTGGAAATTATATTATATTTCCACTTTCTGGAAAAAAATCTCATTGTTAAATTATTATTTATTTGTTTTGCAGAGTTTCATTCTTATGGCAAATCATTTATTTAGATGTTTATTCATATGAATGAATGAACATAGATTGAGATAATTTACTGATTTATGATATATTGAGAGGGATTCATCTGTCAATCATCTTTCTTTGTAATGGAAATAAATAAGGATCCCTTCCAGTCAATTGGCCAGATAGTTTTCTTCTAAATTTCTTTTCATAGACAAATGAGCACATGCATTGTTGTATCCACTGGTTGAAAAATCTCAGAAGATACTCTGCCAATTCCTGGAGCCTTGATTTGCAGAAATGTCTTACTGGCATCATGATGTCTATTTTTAGTATTTCAATTCTTGATTGATTTCCAACTAGTTCTTTTTGGTACAGTGATTATGTATTT
>NW_006408576.1:1116811-1119553 GCF_000296735.1 Chrysochloris asiatica
AGATTTATTTTAAAACACTTGACCATAAGGATGGTTTGAACCACAAGGTTAGTGGTTCAAACTCACCAGTCACTCCTTAGAAACCCGATTAGGTTGCTATGAGTCAGAACAGACTCAATGATACTTAATAAACAACAGCATTTTAATTCTTGCATTCTAATCTGTACATGCAAGACCATTCATTGCAAATACCTTATTTCAACAACATAAATGGTGACTATATATGTCGAATTGCTAGATGGAACACACAGGAGTTAAATACACTGCATCTATAGAAAGAGATGATCTAGAAGCACCATATCATCAGCAAAACTAAGGCCAGAGACCAATGATGGAACAGACCAGCAGTTGCTTATATGCTACTTCAGATTTAGGCTGAAGAAAGTAAAAAAAAAAAAAAAAGAAAATGTCCAAGGAATTAAAAATTTGACTTTGAGCATAACTGGGGTGTGATAGCACATTAAGAACACAATTAATGAAATAGCCACTTATGAATAAAGAACAGAATAGGTGTCAGATGACATCAAGAACATCATACAGGAAGAAAACAAAAGATCGCTAACAAGACAGAAGAGAACATAAAGATCAAAATGGATATCAAAAGAGACTATGAAACTTGCTCTTGAAAGTAGTCAAGTTAAAGATACTAGAATAATGAGAAAACAAAAGAGATGAATAGAAAATTTCAAAAGGCAGCTCGAGAAGACATGAAATGTGCAAATACATGGAGTTAGAAAACTGAAAGGAAGAACATGCTTAGCTGTTCTGAAGAAATAAATTAAGCTTAGACTTGCAGTATTGAAGTATTCTACAGACATAATGGATTCTTACTATGGCACTTTAGAATAAGTACTAGGCTGTGAAAAACAGTATCAGCAGTTCAAACCCACCAGTTCTCCTTGGAAATCCTGTACAGGGTCGCTATGGGTTGGAACCAACTAGATGGCACTTAACAACAGAAGCGTAGGCATAATACTGAATGATATTGGAACCAACTAGATGGCACTCAACAACAGAAGCATAGGCATAATACTGAATGATACAAGAAGCATCAAATAAAGATATAAGAAATGTACAGAGTTACTCTGCTGATGATCAACTATTTCAGCAGGTACCATATGACCAAGAACCAATGACATTGAAGGAAGAAGTCCCAGCTGCACTCAAGGAATTGATGAAAAATTAATCTCCAGGAATTGATAGAATACAAATTTAAATGTTTCTACAAATTGATACAGCGCTTCAGGCACTCATTCATCTATGTCAAGAAATTTGGAAGACAGTTATCTGTCCAATTTACTGGAAGAGATCCATATTTGTGTATACATTCCAAAGAAAGGTGACACAAGGCACTATGTAAATCATCCAACAATATTATTAGTATCACATGCAAGTAAATTTTGCTGAAAATCATTGAAAATTGTTTTCAGTAGTACCTTGACAGGAAGTGGCCAGAAATTCATGCTGGATTCAGAAGAAGATGTGGAATGAGGGATATCTTTACTGACATCAGATGACTCTTGGCTGAAAGCAGAGCATTCCAAAAAGATGTCTAATTCTGTTTTAATAACTGTACAAAGACATTTGACTGAGTGAATCACAATAAACTATAGATAGCATTATGAAAAATGGATACTCCAGAAACCTCAATTGTGCTCATGAGGAGTCTGTACATAGACAAGAGGCAGTCTTTCAAATAGAAACAAGGGATACTGTATGTTTTAAAATCAGTACAATTGTGTGCCTGGGGCTGTATCCTTTCATTGTATTTATTCAATCTGCATGCTGAGCAAATAGTATGAGAAACTAGAGTATACAATGAAGAACATGGTATCAGGATCGGAGAACAACTTGTGACGCACAGATGACACAATCTTGATTTCTAAAACAAAGAGGACATGAAATACTTATTGAAGAAAATTAGAGACAACTGCCTGAAGTATGGATTGCACCTCAATGTAAAGAAAATGAAAATCCTTACAAAAAGATCAATAAATACCATCACAATAAAAGGAGAAAAGATAGAAGTTCTCAAAGACATAATTTTGCTTGGATCTATAATCAACACGCATGAAAATAGCAATCAATAAATCAAATGGCATATTTTATTAGGCAAATCTGATGCTGAAGGTCTCCTTAAAAATCACCTCATATGCATGTGAAACTTGGACAATGAATAAGGATGACTGGAGTGGAATAGATGCATATGAATTGTAGTTTGGGGTAAAATATTGAAAGTACCATGAACTGCCAGAAGAACCAATAAATTTGTCTTTGAAAAAGTACAGGAAAATGTTCCTTAGAAACAAGTGCAGTGAGACTTCATTTCTTCTACTTCAGACACATGTCAGGAACGACCAGTTCCTAGAGAAGGATATCATTCCTGGTAAAGTGAAGTGTGCAGGACTGTGCAGTGTTTCATTCTGTTGTGTATAAAGCCACTCTATGAATTAGGACCTATTGGATAAAACAACATGAGATGCTCTGTCTCTGCGTTTGTTAGCTTTTGCCTTTTGTTTTGTTTTGCTTTGATCTAAATGCTTACCAGTAGTTGGAGAAGGATATCATGTTTGGTAAGGTGGAGGGTCAGAGAAAAAGAGGAAGACCCCCAACGAGATAGATTGACCAAGTGGCAGCATCGATGGACACAAGTGCAGCAACAGTAGGATCGGGCAGTGTTTCGTTCTACTGTGCATAAGGTTGCTATGAGTCGGTACTGACTCGAGGGCACCTAACAACAAC
>NW_006408576.1:1119653-1122577 GCF_000296735.1 Chrysochloris asiatica
AGGATATCATGTTTGGTAAGGTGGAGGGTCAGAGAAAAAGAGGAAGACCCCCAACGAGATAGATTGGCCAAGTGGCAGCATCGATGGACTCAAGTGCAGCAACAGTAGGATCGGGCAGTGTTTCGTTCTGCTGTGCATAAGGTTGCTATGAGTCGGTACTGACTCGAGGGCACCTAACAACAACGAAATGCTTACAATATTATTTTTTTATCTTAAACATTTAAATGTTTTAGAATATGCATGAGTGTGATCCTTCTTAATATGTCTCTTCCAGACTTAGTCTTTGTAACTCCCACCAAATGACTCTTTTCCAGATGGGTCTCAGTGAGAAGTTGGGAGAAGATGCTGATAGGATTACATGATTAAGCCATGGATGTTAATAGAGTTAATTGTGATTGTAAAAATTTGCAACTCTAGCACGGTTATAAAGTGAGCCATCTTGGTGATATGAGTGGACTGTATGTCCCTTTGCTTAATTAATCAAACTCACCTCCATCTGGCCCTAGTTCTTTGGACTTGAACCAGAAGTCTGATTGATTTAGAGCTTCCACAACCTTGTGAGTAAACAGCTCAATTCTGTGTGAGTCAAGAGAATACTTCTGACATATGAACTGTAGATTTGGGACTTGCCAGTTTCCATAAGTGAATGAACCATTTCCTTGACAGTCTGCTATCTGCAGAACGCTGCTACATTGTGGAGAATACTGAGGGAAGGAATAGTGTTTGATATAAGGACATGATGTGGCACTGTAGGATAAGCACTGGATGATAAGAAAGAGTTGAAATGGAAGACTAAGGGTTCAAACCCACCAAATGGTCTTTGGAAACCCTAAACAGGGTTGCTATAAGTCAGAACTGAATTGACAGCATTTAAAAAAATAGCACTTCAAGAAATTCGAACATTTGGGATGTCTTTAACCTCTATCACATAAGGCCCAGCCTCACGCTGAACTTTCTAAAAGAAATTATTGCTGCAATTCTTAATTTGGAAGTTAGAGTCTTTCTTCAGATAGGAGAATGCCCCCTTCTTCCCTTGGCCCCATTGATTATAACTTATTATCCATATGTTTCACTCTTTCTTCTGAAGATCTTGTGATGTGTTTTGACTATCCTGATTGTTCCTCTTTTTAACTTTAACAGTGTTATTTCCCCATTTTCTTTTATGTTTGTTTGTTTTGGTCAATTCCCTTTTATAGCTTAATACACTTTTCTTTTGAATCTAAAATCTTTTAATTAGTGAATATTCAATTGTCCTGTAATATTTTTGATCTAAGAACTATTTTCTGTCCTCTCCTGAAAACCTACTGACTATAAAACAGCTGGGATTTTAAAATTATTTTATTTATTTCATAATGTTTATAGACAACATCATTTAGACAAATTGATCCATATCTTCAGTTATCTATATACATCATTCCTGAGTCATATGTACACATTCATTCTGAATGATACACAGAATACAAAACCTTCTCTAAGTAATTCTGGATGGATAGCTCTTGCCTATGATTGTAGTGATGAATTCCTATCTTAGATACCCTTTTCAGCTTGGGATAATCAGATCACGTCTACTATATACAGTTATGTAGGTTATACAATACCATTGTCTGGAAGATGCCATTCACATTTGTAGTTATTTTAGGTTTCCATCTCTAGTACATCAAATTTATAACAAATGGAAGAAAGCCTTTTATAGAAGGGGCAGCTTTTTCCCAAGTGGCATCAATGAGAGGTTTAGGTGTAGAACCTCAGTTAGGCTGGTACCCAGTCAGTGATCTCTCTAACGGGCACCACATTAATTTTCTCCACCCCATTCAGAGAGAAAAAAAAAAAAAAATCATACTGCTAGGCTAATGAGTCTTATCAATCACATTTATATCAGCAGGCAACCAACCTGGATTTAGTTTTTTATATAAGAATACTCATTGTATTCAGTCTTCTGTATTTTTTCATTATTTTCACCATATAAATTATTATAAATTGTGACCTTATATTATAGAAAATATATATAATCCAAGTTGGGAAACAGAACATGTATACAGACAATGAGAGAGTGTTGAACCACGGAATTATTAGAGTGTAGACAAATTTCTTTTGAATATTAGAAAATGCTTTTTTAAGACTGTAGTAGACCCATTCCCCATGGTAATTAAAAGGCAGTATTTTAGCTGGTAGTGTGCTTTTATTTATAAAGAAATCTAACAAAAGAGTTAGTATCTGTCATGCTGATTTAAATACACAGGGTTGCTGGAGCACCTTCTCAGCCAGAAATCCTAAGCTAACATTTGGCAGCTGCAGGGGGCATCTGGGCAGGTGTCCTAGACAGAGTTTTCTTGGGCACTGGCAGGGATCCAGCACTGCTCTGCACTTACCTTTTTCATTGCCTGTCATACATAGAATGATCATTTGCCTCAGGGACATCTCAGCAGGAAGTATTTGTGCTTGTCCCGACAAGTATATTAGTGTTTTTTGAGACTGAGCCAGCAAAGATGTCCCTTACTATGTTCAATACCTTGTGCTTGAAGCTATATGATTCAAAGGTAACCATATAAAAATTTTTTATAATTCCTTTATTATTTAAAAGATAAAGCAAAATCATTTCACACTGCTAATAATTCTTGCTGAATTAATCTTAATTGTTTTACATTGGGTATCAATACCAACTTTGTAACACAGAGCTTTTGTCTTTGGTGGTTGGTCACATTCCAGACACCAAAGTTGATATTTGTAGAGGAGAGAAAGTATTAGTGTAGCAACTGACAGTATTCATGGAGTTATTTATAAATTATAAGAGGTTGTATATCTGTTAAGGTATAAGAATTTGGAAACCTGAGTACTATCCAAATGTATTGTTCATATAGAAGGGATATACATAACTGAAGTTCTGTGCATTCTGTAATGGTGGTTGGTAGTGGTTGCTTATTGGT
>NW_006408576.1:1123722-1126664 GCF_000296735.1 Chrysochloris asiatica
ATCATTGATATCCCTCGCCCACCTCCTTTTCTGAATCTGGCTTGAATCTCTGGAAATTTTCTTTCAATGTATACTTGCAGCCATTTCTGTATTACCTTTAGTAAAACTTTACTTGCAAGGGATATCAAAGAGATTGTCCAATGATTTCTGCATTCTGTTAGGTCACTTCTCTTTAGAATAGGCACAGATATGGATTACAGCCTTAGAAAACCTATAAGGAAGTTCTACCCTATCCTATTGGGTTGTTATGCATCAGAATCTTCAGCAGGGGATTTTTCTATCTTATACATGAATTATTTTAAGATATTTAAGTTTGTTATACATTTTTATAAATACTTTAATACATTTTTATATTATTTCCCTTTGTTTCATCATGATTATCACCTTCTGATTTAAGCAGTACTTGTCAAGCCAACTCTCACTGCTTCCACCATTATCTTGGGTCAGAAACGTTGAACCCAGTTCTAATTCATCTATTACTTTTTTTTACTTGCCTCTTAGAAAAGTCTTTTCCTTTTTACTCTTTTTCTGTCATTTAAATCTATTTTCTATTGCTTTTCATGCAAATGTCTACACAATTTATTAGTTTCACTGCCTTCAGTCAACACTCTTTTAGAGAGCATAGTAAATAGTATAAAGGGACCTCTAGCTGTAGTTTAGATTACCTCTTGTATTGAGTTTTGCTTTTGTTGTCCTACATTATCATTTTTCAATTCTTCTGACAACACAGTTCCATTCCAGTCTCAGTAATGGACATTAGAAGGCGTCTTGCCCCCATCAGTTTAGATATGCACTTTATTCATACTTTTATACTTATGATAATATGATTTGGAATTGTATCTTAAAAAAGCAAATGCTCTCTTTAATATCATTTCTAAAGCATATGAAACTGAACCAAGAATTTCAGTATTAGGCTCTTCATGTAAAGACACATTCGTTGGAGTTCAGCAAATGAATACTCTTCTGCTTCCTCATGCAGCTCTGAGCATATTTTAAAAACAGACTGCGGGATGACTCAGAAAGAAACTTGAACGGAAATTTAGGTGGTAATGGTGGTGTGCTGTGGAGCTGACTCCAACTCAGAGCCATCCTGTATAGGGTTTCCGAGGCTATAAATCTTTATGGGAGCAGAAACCCTCATTTTTTGCCCATGGACTGCATGGTAGTTTCCAACTGCTAATCTTGAGGTTAGCAGCCTGATTCATAATCACTACGCTACTAGATATAATTTTATTTATTTAATTAAGTAGTTAATTAATCCATAATTATTTTATTTTTTATTCTAAATAAGCATAACTTACTAGTGTTGTTATATATTACAGATTAAGAGCTAACTTAAATGGCATGGCCCTTTAAAAATAATAAAACCATGAAGTCCAATTTATCTTGGTTAATAAAATTTTGTTCTGTCTGAGTAGGCATTGCTTCAAACCCCACATTTTTAGCGTATTAAATAGGATCATCTAAACTAGAGGAGTCCTGGTGTGGTGATGAGAGTTAATGCACTGAACTGAAAAGTCTGTTTGAATAAAAAAGTTGGTGGTCCAAGCTCACCAACTGCCCTTTGGAAATCCTATACAGGGTTGCTATGGCTCAGAACTGACTCCACAGCACTTAACAATAACAACAAAATCATTTAGAGGTGAGCTTATGTTTTTTCTCATGTCTCACAAAATTTTGTCTTTAGCCTTCATAGGTGATATATAGGATATTTGCAACAGGATTTTTCAGAGAAACACAAAATAGTAAAAGATGTAGAAAAAGAAAGGAATCATCTGAAAAATTTTAATTTTCATTGAATAAATGCAGGTATCTAAAGAAGATACCTTGAATCACTAATAATAGGCACTCTGAATTTGAGAAAAAAGAGTGCATCTTTCTTTGAATCTCTGAATTTCTTATAATGCAACTAAGATATTATAATATTTAACTTGATGACAAGAACAGGAAAATATTTTAAAGTTTTCACAAAAACAGAAGATTGCAAATCCTTTTTTCACTTTTATGTGATGATTCTTATTGTTTATTATAGCTTTGACCATGCTGTAATCAGTTAGCATGGTGGAGGATCCTCCTGGCACTTTGAAGTCTATGGATTCTCACAAATATCTGTGAGCCAGACTCACCTCAAATTTTAGTACATTTCATAAATTCCTAGATGTCCAGCAAGAAGATGTGAGACCAAGGAGTTCTGGTGGTGGTATTTGCTATAGCAGCTGAGACAGAAAGAATCTCACACTGGTCACATCCACTGGATATAGAACAGGAACTGAGAGTATAGGTGTAGAGGGCAAGTGTAAATGGCACTTTTACAAATAAATACCACAAAGTCATAATAAATGAGAAACTAAATCAAGGCAAAGGAAGGAGTTGGGGGCCAAGAAATGAAAAATCAAGGAAAATCATTGAAATTTTATCTTACCAGATCCTTTCTACAGTTCTATACATTTGCATGATTTCTTGAGGGTTAGGATGGGTGTGGGGAGGGACTAATTCACACAAAACTCCTCTGCCTAGCAAGTTTGAAGTCATTATCTAAAGAAAGAATACAATGCAAGGTCCAACAACAGTCAACAAAGTCAAAGAAACTGTCAAGGAAACAATATCTATTCCTTACTTGTCTACTCAAAAATATTTTCCAAAAAGTGTGCTAACAAACTGAAGGCAAAATAGCTTATTGAAAGCCTCTAAACTCGAATTTTCTAAACTGCATGAAAGCAAGTTATTGAGAAGACAATGCCATAAATTTAATTTTAATTAAATCTTTTCAGGGGAAAAAACATACTCTTTTTTCAACTTTGAGAGCAAAAATGCAGCCATTTTGAAAGCATAATTATTTTGCTTAGTTAACAGTAACTATAGTTAGTTATTATTATTGTTAGGGGTCATTGAGTCGGTACCGACCCATAGCGACCTTATGCACAGCAGAATGAAACACTGCC
>NW_006408576.1:1126764-1139109 GCF_000296735.1 Chrysochloris asiatica
CAGCAAACAGGTTGAATATGGTGAAAGACTATAACCCTGTCGCACACCTTTCTTAATTTTAAACCATTCAGTGTTCCCATATTCTGTTGGAGAAACTGCCTCTTGCTCCATGTACAGATTCCTCATGAACACAATTAACTGTTCCAGAATATTCATACTTTGTAATGTTGCCCATAGCTTGTCATGATCCACACAATTGAAAGCTTTTGCATTGTCAAAAAAGCACAGGTATACATCTTTCCAGTATTCTCTGCTTTCAGCCAAGATCCATCAGACATCATCATTGATATCCCTCGCCCACCTCCTTTTCTGAATCTGGCTTGAATCTCTGGAAATTTTCTTTCAATGTATACTTGCAGCCATTTCTGTATTACCTTTAGTAAAACTTTACTTGCAAGGGATATCAAAGAGATTGTCCAATGATTTCTGCATTCTGTTAGGTCACTTCTCTTTAGAATAGGCACAGATATGGATTACAGCCTTAGAAAACCTATAAGGAAGTTCTACCCTATCCTATTGGGTTGTTATGCATCAGAATCTTCAGCAGGGGATTTTTCTATCTTATACATGAATTATTTTAAGATATTTAAGTTTGTTATACATTTTTATAAATACTTTAATACATTTTTATATTATTTCCCTTTGTTTCATCATGATTATCACCTTCTGATTTAAGCAGTACTTGTCAAGCCAACTCTCACTGCTTCCACCATTATCTTGGGTCAGAAACGTTGAACCCAGTTCTAATTCATCTATTACTTTTTTTTACTTGCCTCTTAGAAAAGTCTTTTCCTTTTTACTCTTTTTCTGTCATTTAAATCTATTTTCTATTGCTTTTCATGCAAATGTCTACACAATTTATTAGTTTCACTGCCTTCAGTCAACACTCTTTTAGAGAGCATAGTAAATAGTATAAAGGGACCTCTAGCTGTAGTTTAGATTACCTCTTGTATTGAGTTTTGCTTTTGTTGTCCTACATTATCATTTTTCAATTCTTCTGACAACACAGTTCCATTCCAGTCTCAGTAATGGACATTAGAAGGCGTCTTGCCCCCATCAGTTTAGATATGCACTTTATTCATACTTTTATACTTATGATAATATGATTTGGAATTGTATCTTAAAAAAGCAAATGCTCTCTTTAATATCATTTCTAAAGCATATGAAACTGAACCAAGAATTTCAGTATTAGGCTCTTCATGTAAAGACACATTCGTTGGAGTTCAGCAAATGAATACTCTTCTGCTTCCTCATGCAGCTCTGAGCATATTTTAAAAACAGACTGCGGGATGACTCAGAAAGAAACTTGAACGGAAATTTAGGTGGTAATGGTGGTGTGCTGTGGAGCTGACTCCAACTCAGAGCCATCCTGTATAGGGTTTCCGAGGCTATAAATCTTTATGGGAGCAGAAACCCTCATTTTTTGCCCATGGACTGCATGGTAGTTTCCAACTGCTAATCTTGAGGTTAGCAGCCTGATTCATAATCACTACGCTACTAGATATAATTTTATTTATTTAATTAAGTAGTTAATTAATCCATAATTATTTTATTTTTTATTCTAAATAAGCATAACTTACTAGTGTTGTTATATATTACAGATTAAGAGCTAACTTAAATGGCATGGCCCTTTAAAAATAATAAAACCATGAAGTCCAATTTATCTTGGTTAATAAAATTTTGTTCTGTCTGAGTAGGCATTGCTTCAAACCCCACATTTTTAGCGTATTAAATAGGATCATCTAAACTAGAGGAGTGTTGATAGCTGATCCAAGAACAATGAAGTTCTTGACAACTTCAATCTTTTCTCCATTGATAAGAATGTTGTTTATTGGTCTAGTGGTGAGGATTTTTGTTTTCTTGGCATTGAGATGTAATCCATACGGAAGGCTGTGGTCTTTGCTCTTCATCAGTAAATGTTTTAAGCCTTCTTCACTTTCAGCAAGCAAGGTTGTATCATCTGCATATCGCAAGTTGTTAATGAGTCTTCCTCAAATTCTGATGCCACGTTTTTCTTCACAGAACCCAGCTTCTTGGATTATTTGCTCAGCATAAAAGTTGAATAAGTATGGTGAAAGAATATAACCTTGTCGCACACCTTTCTTAATTTTAACAAGTATTCTTTCATCATACTTATTCAACTATAGTTAAGCATTGCTTAAAAACATCTTCTGCATTATGTCCCAGGATGTCCTTGTTTCTGAGATATATGTTTTAACTATTTTAAATTGAAAAATGATTGCTTGCATAGTTCGCCATGGAGCCTGGTTCTTGTTTGTATACCGTCTAATAAGGAGTGACTATCTGGATAAACAGGTACCAGGAGAATTGATCATTTTCCCTTTTGATCTGTCTGTTGGCTCACCATGACCAAATTGTTGAAAAAAAAAATTATACTAGTTCTTAACAATGTTAATTAGTACAACATAGTGAATAGTCCAGTTCATAATCCTCTACCAGGGCTCCCATCACTATGGTTTACTAATTAATATTGTTAAGAACTTGTATAAATATATATTTTTAACAAAGCCAGTTGAATACCACTTAAACCAGCTTGCTTTTTGTGAGGTGTTCTGATAGCTTACTTTTTAGTAATAATAATAAAGACTTTTCTCTTTGTCTGTCTGGAATAGTTATTAATTAAACTCAATTGCATCGGATACTAACTTTGGCCTAACATATTTTGATGATTTAATTTTTTAACCAGATGATTATGATTTACCCAATTAAATTAGAAGTTTTATATACCTACGGAGTCCTGGTGTGTTGCTGCGGATTAATGCACTGCACTGCTAAGTTAGTTTGAACTACAAGGTCAAAGTCAGTTTGAACCACATAGTTCAAGCTCACCAGCTGTTCCTTGGAAACCCTATATAGGGTTTCTTTGGTTTGAAGTGACTCGACAGCACTTAGCAACAACAATAGCAATATACCTAAACTAAATTTGTAGATACTTTTATTATGAATGAAAAGCAAAATAAAACAAATGAACAAGCAAAAACAATGACACAATTGAATGAGTAATCCAAAGGAAGAAAGTGGCCAAAATCAATTGTTGTTGTTATTGTTATGTGCTGTCCAATTGAATCTGACTCATAGTAACCCTATATAGGGTTTCCCAGGAGCGGCTGATGGGTTTGAACTACTAACCTTGTGTTTCAAATTGACTTTGCACTCCATTGCATTATCTTTCAGTGCCACACCAGGACTCTAAAATCATTTGGGAGGTAGTTTAGATGACATTCTATTTTAGAGCATATTTTTTCAACCTAATTATATTTTAATTGTTTACAAGTCTCTGTACATAGGCAGAATCAATTATTTGCAGTCTGTCAAATGAAGTTGGCTCATAAATATCAGGTAGCTAAATGCTGATAAATCAGTATAGTACAAGTCAAGTCACATGTGAAGAATTGAAAATCAGTGGTATTTTCTGAAAATGCTATCATTCAATAATAAAGTGCATCTATTCAGGCTAATTTTATAGAGTTCATGGTATTGGAAGCATATTGGAACCACTTTATAGTGTTTAATATTAAAGTGATTGGAAAATTGGAAGCATTGAACTCTTCATTGTCTTTCCAAAGAACTTGGCATCAATATACTTTAGACATAAATTGAATCCTCACTTTTAATCTGTGAGAAGCTCTGTTGATGCAGTTGATTAAGGGTTAGACTGCTAACCAAAATGTCAGTGGTTTGAACCCATCAGTCACTCGATGGGAGAAAGATGAGACAGTCTACTTCTTCAAAGATTTACAGTCTCAGAAACTCTAGGCAATAGCTCTACTCTGTCCTACAGGGTAACTCTGAGTGGAAATCAGCTTCACAGAAGTACATTTTGGTTTTTAAACTATGTATTTTTTATTATTAACTGACAACTTCTGAAGATATTTTAACATTTTAAATTTCTCTGACTGCTAATTTCAAATAAAAATTTGAATTTTGACGTTGTCCCTGTGATTAGATTCTTTATTTTGTCAATAAATTAGAAACTATAAATATTTTTCTGTACATTTCACTTAAAAGATGTTCATAGAAGTTGATTTTTACATTTGTATTAAAACTTAAAAATTTTTAATGACAGTTTTTATTTGGATTTATGTGGTGCACCTATAAAATAAGTTTTATCTATATCTAGTAAATGCTGCATTTTATATATAGCTAAGGTTCAACTGTATATATTTAATTTATCATTTAATATTTGGAGGGATTAAAAAAAGTTCATGGTAAAGTGGAGTTAAAAGATAGTGGAATTTTTACACAAACTTAAAAAACCCTTTGCTGCATATTCACTTTTGTGCCACTTAAGGATCTTTGGCAGTAATCAATAGAAACCAAGTCCCCATCTTAAAGAAAATAATTTATTGGGGAGGTAATCCATTTGCATAATCATCTGAGTCCCTGGGAAAATGAGTTTGTGAAAAAACTGATCTAGAGTCTAAGAAGAAAAATTGCAACTATCTCATAGTAGGGAAAATCTGGGTATAATTTTGCTCCTTATGCATAGTGAAACTCTGTATCAATGAAAATTTAGACAGAAAAATAGAACACACTGAGTAATATCAGCAGAAAAGATCTTAAAGAGGGGACATGAAAGACAGAAGATGTAGTATTAGAGGGGAAAACAGACAGGTGTGCTGGGGGAGTCAAAAGAGGTTAAAAATCAAAACTGAGTGAAATTTCAACTGAAGGTTTAGTTTGAGAAATTCTTCTGTACGTATATAAGAAGACAATCTTGATTCCAGGAAAAGCAAATTACTCAAAGAAATTAGGTACAAAGAGGCATATAAAAAGAAGATGAAAGAAAACTATAGATCAATAATTGGCTGATCTTAACATGATTATTTGAACCCTGCCTTCTGCCTTTTACTGAGATCATAGGAAAACATGGTCTCTGCAGGTTCAATTTGTCAAATATTTTGAAATTCTAATTTGGTAAACCTGACTTCAAACATGAGAGAAAGGAACATGAAAAAATGCAACTTTGGGTGAAAAAAAAGCCACTGGCAGATTAATTTTGGTTAGATTTCTTTCAAGTGAATATTTGGTTTCATGGGTAAGAAAACCCCCAAATCAAAGCAAGATATCGGCTATCAATTTTTCTTTGACAACGTTATCAAAATTCACTGCTGATTGCCATCAAGTCTATCCCATCTCAAAGCAAGACACCTCTGGGTTGCTTCGAGGTGGGTCTGCAATGTCAAACTTTCAGCTCATAATCCAGTGCTTCATCATTTGCACCACCCAGGGAAGAACTCCATGTTAGGGACTTGCCAATATCCTTGGACTAGAAACCATGAGTTTTCTCCTGCACTTGCACTGAGTGGTTCAGGTTAATGCAAGGGCAAAGGGATGCTGCTGTGCAAAGGAACACAGTATCTGATGATGATTAGTCCTTTTGGTGCTGTGTTCAAAATTCAAAGGTAAACTAGATCTTGCACTACCTGTCCATCTGATGGAGTAGAGTCTCTGACAAGACTCTCATGAGGATAAATCCAGTGTTGAAGAGGGAAAATCAGGATGATATGCTGGGAAATACTGAGTGCTGGAGATCCAATAAACAACACTTATATAGTGCGGCTCACTCTTTTAGCAGTACATCTCTTGCAAACACTTTTCCATATTCAATTCCAAAAGTATTCCTCTAACTAAACACTCTTACTCAAGAAGCAGCAAAAAATGTACCCCCACAACAACAAAAATATGACATACATAATTTACTGATAAATTCAGTATGCTTCATTCCATGCTTTTATTTGATAGCTATTTTGAATTTAATTCGTCTTATATCTCATCTTAGTTTTCCGAAACATATGAACAACAACAAAAATTAAAATGAACTACTACCAAGATATCCTCATATGATAGTGAGCAAACAGAAAATGAATGAGAAAAACAATTTAAACATAAAATAAAAGGTTATAAACATAATACAGGAGGAAAATTAATGCAGATAAGATCTATAGTTCTTTTTTTACAGTTCTTTATGAAGTCACCGTTTATATTTCTGACTTTATCTGCTAAGCATTCCAAGTCACCTTGCCACAATATAACTCCTTAAACTATTCAGATTTCTTGCTCTAAGGGATAACCCTAATTTTCTTTTGCTAAGAAATTTAAGAAATGAGATGTTCTATATGTGTATAGTTACAATGATTGGTTGTTGTTGTTAAGTGCTGTTGAGGCAGTTCCAATAGTTGTTATAAACTGAATAGGGAGGGCCTGAGCTTTTACCCTAGTTAACCATTAGTAAACTATAGTTTCATTCATGGATTGTTGTTGCAGTTATGTGCTGCACAGTCAGTTCCAACTCATAGTGACCCTGTATAGGGTTTCTGAGCAGTGGCTAGTACGGTTTGAACTGCCAACCTTGCGGCCCAGTGCATTATCCTGCAGCACCACACCAGGACAAACAAGACTCCTCTATTCTCACAATAATACACGTAGCCAAATTATCATTCGTTTATTTTCCTAGCTCCCAGAATTTCAATTCCCTTATGACTGTACAGTTAGGGCCAGGGGAAGCCTGCACATGCAGTAGAGTCATTGCAGGAGAGGATTACCTCGTTCAGGAAATCGTAATACTTTATAAGGCGTCTTGGTGGGGAGCCATAGGATAAATACTCTACGGCGGTTTGAATCGCAAGGTTTGTGGGTCAAACTCACAGGCAGTTCCTCAGACACCCTAAACAGGGTAGTTCAGTCGGAACTGACTTGGCACTTAACAACAACAATATTTTATAAAGGGCACTGTGGTGCAGTGGGCCAAGAGGTGGTCTGCTAACTGCAAGATCGGTGATTCCAACTTACCAGCAGCTGCGTAGTGGTTATGAATCGGGCTGCGAACCTTAAGGTCAGCAGTTCGAAACTACCAGCCGCTCCGCGGGAGAAAGATGAGGCTTTCTACTCCCGTAAAGATTTACACTCTCGGAAACCCTGTACAGGGTCGCTATGGGTCGGAACCGACTCGACGGCACTTAACAACAACAACAACAACATAAGACAGAAAGATGAGGCAGTCTGCATTTGTAAAGATTTGTACTCTCAAAAACCCAGCAGGGCAGTTCTACTCTGTTTTGTAGGGTCCCTATGAGATGGAATTGATTCGACAGCAGTGGATTTTGGATTTAATATTTTACAGTCGACTGAAAACAAACTCTTACATATATGCTAGAGGGAGGCATTGTTTTTATTATACTAGTCAGCAATAAACCTTCCCTGTACAACAAATGACTGTTGATGTCTTTGCTCTTAGGGCATACAGCATTGTAAATTCCATTGGAGAATGATATCCCAACAGTATTTGACTTGTTTGTATAACTGGATGTGGTAACTGCTGACCTTCGCAGCCCGTGACCACTATGCTACCAGAGCTAATGGAAAAATTATTTCTCCCAAAGGATGCAGGTGGAATACGACAGTTAATTACAGTGTTCAAATTGGCGGTTCAAGCTCACCAGCTGCTCCTCAGAAACCCTACACAGGGTCGCTATGGGTCGGGATCAACTCCACAGCACTTAACAACTCAGTCCTAATGTGGCTCTGTGGGTTAATGAGCCAGACTGCAAAGCGTTTGAACTGAAAGGTTGGCAGTTCAAGCTCACCAGTCGCTCGTCAGAAACCCTAAACAGGATCTCTGTGGATCAGAACTGACTCTACGGCACTTAACAACAACTATCCTGGTTAATGTGCTGGACTGCAAGATCAGCTTGAACTGCAAGGTCAGTTGTTCAATCTCACCAGTCGTTCCTCGGAAATCTTATACAAGGTCACTATGGGTCGGAACTGACTGGATGGAACTTAACAACACTCTATCTTAAGAACAGGTAAATAAAGTAAACCAACCAGACTCTCTTTCTCTGATACATCAATTTGAGTAGAAGGTTACAGAATGGGAAATGGTGGGATTAACTAGGCAAGCAGCAAACTGATTAAGTTAATGATTAACTTCTGGTTATCTTTAATGCTATTCACCTATTAATAATGTACTCATCCTGAGGTCAGCTGGCTAAACTTTGTCTTGATTCTCTGACTTAATATGTATAAGAAGACTTCTAAAAGTTCCAAGAGAGTTAAGCCCTACAATGTTCAATAGACTTCTGTGAACCCAGCTGGAGACCTGGTTGGCCAGCAGTGTGGCAATACCTGGGGACTCTTGGGCCCAGAGTCAGTGACATAGCCATAGAGGATTAGAGTGGAGAGTGAAGCATCCAGCTGATAAGAAGAGAAGGCATATACACAAGAACACACACACTTGCAGATAATACCCACTGGACCTGGCTTCAATGACTGGATGATCAGAGTTCAATTAGAAGAAGAAAGAAGAGGAAAAAAAGAGTAATCTGATACAATTTGATGAACTTGACCTATACCTATGGATGCAGTAGCTCAAAAGAGGGAACAAATCCTTACAACAAGGATCATTCCCACCCCCTCCATACACAGAGTAGACAGGGATAGGTAACTTGGACATTGGTTACCCAAAATGAGGGGGCTGCAAAGGCAAGAAGTGACTGGCTTACAAGCTTTCAAGAGGGAACCTAAATTCAGAGGGCATGAAGGAAGGTAAAATCTCCACTGAGTAGTATCCAATCTGTCTAGGCGGGACTGATGAAATGAAATGCGAATGGGTCTTTTGTGATACAATAGTGAATAATTGTTATCAGGACTGATTGTGAGGGTTGGAAATTTAAAAGTAGACGTTTTGTAGCAAGGAGGGGAGTGATTAACTTTTCAGTCTAGGAGCAGAGGTCCCTGGGATCATCAAGGGAGAAGAGCAGAGAGTGGGACCCTACCCAGAGAAGCAGTGATGCCTGAGATGGAGGCAGAGACGATGACATGACATGGAGTGATGGAGCAGTTGGGGACTTTAGACAGAGAGAGGGAGAGGGGCTGTGTGCTGATGACTGGGGGTGGGGAAGGGGCAGGCTTGTAGTGTATAACCTTTGGTGGGTTGATGATGCATGGAGGGGATTGTAACCATGGTAATGAAATGATATATGATATGATGAATGTAAAACTAATGTTTTCCCATGTAAACTATCACATAATTCACAATAAAACATTTTTTAAAAAGTTCCAAGAGAACTGGAATGAAAAGATAATAAACATTTTCCATGAACTTTTTGAAGCTTCTACATATGTTTCTCCAAAGCATTTTTTCTTGAATTATTCATCCTGTGTCTTTTACTGCAATTAAGGAACCACACATAATAGAGAAATCTTCATTTACTCAAATATAAAATGAGGATAATATTACTTACTGTGCGTTCAAATATAAGAGAGACTGACATTTCACAAATGGAAAAATCTTAGTTCTGGAGAGGATCTTAAACATTTGAGGGACCCATCTCCCTGAAAGGAGATCTGGTGTGCGTTATACATTGGGCTTTTAACCTACAAGGTCAGCAGTTCAAACTCACCAGCTACTTTGCAAAAGAAAGATGAGAAGTAGAAATATTCCTATGAAGACTTACAGCCTCAGAAACCCTAATCTCCTCTGCCATAGACAGTCTCTATGAGTTGGAATCAACTTGATGACAGTGGAGAATCTTCTTGAAGCCAAATTCATTCAGGGTTTATCTCCAACTTCCATTCAAATGTTTTCACAGAACAATATTAGATAATTATTTTTGTTTCTTTGGAAAATAAAAATATCTATATCCTCCAACTATATTATCTAATTTTTAAATGCAGTGGCTTAATTTTTCATGTTCTCTGCAATATTTGCAATGCCTAGAATAGGGCACACTAATGAAAGGCACTTAATATCATGGACCAAAGAGAGAAAAAGCGTTTTCTATTTTCTTATCAAAAAGAGCCCTGTTTCACATTAATATTTTGCTGCTAACAGCAGTCTGCTTCCAGAAAGATCATGCACTGGAAAACCTAGAAGGCAGGTAGGCTCTTTCCCATAGAATCACAACAACTTGAGGACACACAACAACTTTTCTATTTTCATTTTGTCTTCTATTGAAAAACTTTTCATACAATGACTTGAATTCTGCCCTATGCCCTCCAATCCATCTACCAAATAACTCAAGAATTTACCACCTTTTGGTTAGCATGAGCGCAGAAGAGATATCACTGTCTATCCAAGTTTTATTGTTTCCCTTTACCATATTTTCAAGTTGATCAAACTTTTGACACATTTTTTGGTAAGTTACTGCCTTCATTATTCTGGTCCCAAGAGACTTTCTGCTCTACTTTCAAAACTCCAAGCCATATGTGTGCATAAGACCACTTCTTTAATTCCTATCAGCTCAATACAAAAATTTTAAAGGTTGGAAGATTGTAAAGAAATAAAAGAACATAAAATAGAAGAATAGCTTTTCATAAATTCTCTTGTGAGAAAATTCATCCCCTGCTTCCCTTCATATGGGATGCTTCATATTAATACCTACTATTCAGGAGTGTTTATGACCACAGACATTTTATATGAACTATAATTACTAGCAGGGGAAACAAAGTTAGACATTTTACCTTTCAAATGCTCGGTTGCCAAGTTCTTATTTCCTTTCTCCAGTATTTCCCCCAAGTTTTGGCCTCTACAGTTCTTTTTTCATTGGAGCAGACATTTTGTGATATATCTCATCTATTTAAGAGACATTCACCAGAAGGCACACATTTGTTGGTAGTTTTATACATTTAGAATATGTGGTCATTTGCATCTTTTGTCGTAAGCTTTGAAGCTTAGCTCCAGTTTAGAAGGAAGAGGGAAAAAAAAAAAAAATCACACTCTACCTCCTGGTAGAAAACTTTGGCCCACTGAGCCCTAAAAAGAGAAATAGACTGTACTAAAACAACAACAGCAAAGCAATGTGTTATTTCTTACTTTTTGGAAAAAGATCAAAGGTAAGGGTACAAGCTAGCAAAGTTAAGGACCAAGTATTTAAAAATATTATATTTAAACTGTAGTTATGTGCTCTCATCCTGAGTTACTTCATATCAACCTGTACTGATTACTATAATTTAATTTTGATTGCTTCACATTATAATCTTTAATTGAAATCTGTTTACTCTTCATGCTCAGTTATCTTATTTTATTGGTATTTGTGTTTACAGCGTTATAGCTGTCCACTGTATTAAATTTCTGAGAACCACATAACTTCATGTTACTCTTTCCATATTATACTTTCTTCCTTATCAGCTCTAATCAGAATTTCATGTGAAGTGATGTGGGTTTGAAATGATAAGGACCTCAATTATAGTGCTGCTAGTGATGGATTTAAAGGTGTAAGATCATGGATCAAAGTTATGGGAGCATGGATAGAAGACATAGAAACTAGAGCTATTTTAAGGTAATAAGTAATAAATTGTGGTTCTGGTTTGGGTATGGCACATAAGGAAAATAATTAATTTTCTGACATTTGGGAAACAAATATTAGCAGGAAAAATAATAGAAACAGTGACAATAGCATCTAAATTTTACTGCATGTGTATCATATATCAGACACTACATTATGACCCCTAGAAATATCATACGGTTTAATTCACTCTAAATCAAGCAATTCAAGTCATACTTAATTCACCATTTCTATGTGAGAAAATTTAGAAACACCATTTAGTTGACACATAGTAATCCATAAAGAACTTACCATAAACCAGACCATTGAATCCATCCAGATCTCAAACTTTGATCGTACACCATGGAGAAGTGTTTCTCTCTATGTATGTATCTGTCTTTCTGTCTCTTTCACTGTATTATTGGTTCAAAGTTTTCATCCTTCCTTTTTTGCATGATGTTGCCATGACTCCACCCGATATATATGACCATGTTATTTATACTGGTCAATGCAATACATTGGTAATGATAGTGTGCCTCCTTTAAGTTTTTGTTTTGGGAGAACTTACATGTATCTGTTGTATTTTTTCTCTGCTATTTCCATAAGAAATTTATGCTGGTTGGTAGATGTTCTTTCAGCCAGGATGGCAAAAGGAGTAAAGCAGAGGAAACTATCCTAGCTGACCCATAGATCTGTGAGAACAAATGATTGCTGTTTTAGCTCCCTAGTTTTGAGGTGGATTGTCAAACAGCACTGCTGTAATAAAACTAATAAGTAAGATTTTTTTTCTTTCAGGTGCTTGTTGGTCAAATATATTTACCCACAAATTTAAATTGCTTAATTTAAAGGAATAAATATCTAAACTTTAAAATCCTAACCCAGCAGTCCCACTTCAGGATTTGTTCATTGATATGATATATATATCATATATTCTCTGCTTTTGTTATTGAAAGATTCTCTGGGCAATTTATTGAATGATGCAGAATGCATCAAGAAAATATGGAAAGAATACACAGAGTCATTGTACCAAAAGGAAATGGTTAATGTTCAACCATTT
>NW_006408576.1:1140793-1145754 GCF_000296735.1 Chrysochloris asiatica
GTATATCAACGTTGGACAATGAATAAAGAAACTTTAGAGGAATTGATGCATTTGAGATATGGTGTTGGAAATGAATATTAAAAGTAACAGGAGCTTCCAAAAGAACAAACAAATCTGTGCTGGGGCAGTATAGCCAGAATGCTTCTTAGAAGACAGAATGGGGGGACTTTGTCTCTCATACTTCAGCTATATTATCAAGAGGAACTAGTCCCTGGAAAGCATAATGCTTGGTAGAGTGGAGGGTCAATGAAAAAGATGAAGACCCCCAATGAGATAAATTGGCACAATGGCAGCAGCAATATGTTCACACATAACAAGTGTTGTGAGTTTGGTGTAGGACTGGACAGTGATTCCTTCAGCTGTGCATAAGGTCACTATGAGTCAGAGCCAAATTGCACCTCACCACCACCACCAATTCTTTATTTACTGAATAATTTATAGAGCTCAGAAAAACAGGAAGAATTATAAAACTAACCTGTAGTATAAATTCAAAATTCTTCATGTGGGATTTATTTTTTATAAGACAAATCTCAGATAATCAATGCTATAGTAAAAGCTAATTAATTAAAAAGAAACACTGTGTGTTAAAAATAGGCATAGTGAGCAGTGAATACAAAAAAACCAGAGAATACTGATGATAAAAACATTACCTCCATTTGAACAGTTCATTATTTCTGATCCAATTGAAATTTTTAAAAAAGATTCCACAAAGATAACATTCTTGCAATTTCATATACCTGAAAAAGCCTGAAACAATAATGGATCTGTTTGTGATTAAAGAACAGTAAAAATTGGAATGCTTTGGTTGCTTGTCAGTAATGCAATGACTTTCTTTCTGCATTCTGAAATATTTGTTGCAGAATATAGAGTATATCAAGGCAATTTTAACCCACCAGCTCTGTTTTAATATAAAATATCCTCATATGTGTGTATCCCCCAAATATAAAAAGAACATGTACAGAAAAGCATAATAGAAACCACTCTTTCTCATCTTTGTGAACATTTCTATATTGGGGTCATGTTTAGGGAACACAGTTTATGCAAATCCACAGCTCCTTTTCACACACACACACACATACACACACATTATTGAAAAATAGTGAATTTGCATTATAAAATCTACTAGGCCAAGATGGCCTTCTGGGATCATTGTTGTTGTTGTTAAGTGCCATCGAGTCAGTCCCAACCCATAGTGACCCTGTATAGGGTTTCCTAGGAGCAGATGGTGAGCTTGAACCACTGACCTTGCAGTTCAAACTGCTTTGCAGTAATTAGGCTTCCCTAAATAAGCTGGGGTTTCAGTATTTGTGTTGGTTTGACGGTATATAATTGCTTACTAAAGCCTCAAGTTGCTGCTTTCTTAGTCTCTAAGTGTCTTGTTTTGTTAATCAGCTCAGGGTAAGCTTCTGCTTGGTAACAGAGCTGTAAAATTAGTGTTCTGCTGAGTTAAAACTAAAGGGAAATTAATGGTGTGTCATGTTTATGCCTGCCTTACATATGCCTACATGACTTTGCACAAATCAACATTTGTACATGATAAACAGTATATTCAACAACCTATATGTTTTCATTTGTTTTAGAAAGTTAAGAATGTACCATTTCACTAAATTTTTGTATACTAAAAAACAGCAAAAAATAAAATCTTAAAGAACATGCAAATATTGCTTTCTTTTATATTATTAGCTTCCTCCTCATTTTGTATTGATTTGTGTAAGATAGAGGAAAATTTGGTGGAAACTGTCCAGATTGTATTTGAATTTTCTCTATATCACAATCCTATCTTGAAACTCATTAATCTAAGAGACATTGAAAATGTCATATAAAAATGTATTCAAAATTAGTCCTTCCATAAATGGATTTTTGTAAACTACACCCTTTCTCCTTCTCCTAAAAAAACACAGGAATATATGACAATAAACAGAACAAGAGAGTCAATGGATTGGAATAAGCACTGGTTTAAGCATAGAGAAAATTTAGCTTGGAATTACTTAGTATTTGATTGACATATGACAAGTTTTTTAATCACTCTGAGTTTTCAGGGTTTTTATTTCCTAAAAACAAAACAACCACCACATATACTAATTATGAGATTTAGAACTGATCAATCTCCTATGTAGTGTAATCAAAACCATAATTTTCTCCCCTGTTACCCTATACAAACATTTTTGTCTAATTGGCATTCTGTACATGAAGATTATTTAGATACTGCTTTACACTAACTCCATATGCTTCATACCAATTTTACAATGAAAACATATTTAAAATGCAGATGTGGATGTTACAACTAAAGATTTGTGAATAAATGTATATGGAATTTAATTTAAAATATCTTCTTGTTTTATTAGGAACTATATAAAAATCCTGTATAATGGAAACCTAACATGCATGACGTGTGAAAACACACCACCAGAAATTTAAAAAATTTAAAAACTTTGTTCAGGCAAGTATTATAGCCTTTATGCTGCTGTTGTTGTTGTTAAATGCTGTCAAATTTGTTATGACTTATAGCAACCATGTATAGGGTTGCCAAGAAATGACTGGTGGGTTTGAACCACCAACCTGGTGATTCCAGCTGAGCTTGCAGTCCAGTGCTTTATCCTACTGTGCCACACTAGGACTCCCACTTATAAATTCCAGGCCTTTAATAAAATTTTAATTAAGTATGCTTTTTATATTTCTTTGTGGGGAGGAGGAACCTATGTCTTCCTGGAAATTCTCTTTGGTTTCTTAATGCAGCACATATTTCTCAGGTTTCTAGTCTTAAACACAAAACATACAAAACAAACAAGAAATCAAAACACTTGCCAACTCCTCCTTCACTTGAATGCAATCAGTGTCTTTTTTCTCATAGCCCTAATCACTGAGAGAGGTTAATGAGAGAGGTTAATAAGAGTGGGAACTCGTAGGAAAAATTCACATTAAGAACTAAATAAATGATTGCTAGACTTAATATTTGAGATTCTTTGGTAATTTAGATTTTAAAAGAAACTGTTCCTTAAGCCAACTGACTGCAGCTCTAATGGTGGAATTACAGGTATCAGAGGGAAAATACTTTCACTGGCTGTATCAATTATCTTTCAAACTGGATTCTTTTTTTTTTTTTTTTTTAAAGTATTGATCATACTAAAGTGGCTTAAGAAAAACATTTAAAATCCAGTTTATTTTGAATTTTTTGTTAAAAAATGTATCTTAAGGCCACATCTTCATATAAAGTCAAGATGACATCTAGGGGTATATGCTGATGGGGGTATATCTCTGGTTACCAGGGAATGTGAGGAACAAGAAAAAAAAAATTATTTCTGTGAGTCATCAGTATGTCTTTAGAACAGCAAGCTTCTAAGAGATACATTTTTCATCTTTATGCTCAAAAAGTGGCATTATTCTCTCAATATCTTTGGTGAAGGCTCAAGGAAGTTTTGATAATAAGTTATTAAAATATCACTGTTTTTGCTCTGATTTTTCAACTGAGATCCTTAACCTGTGATATAAGAGAATACTAAATTAAGAAGTGGACACATCAGGCAGGACTATATGAGTAGGCTTCATAAAATTATGAAAACACTGAGTTAAATCCTAATGGAGACAGAGGCAACAAGATGATGTACTAGGCAGAAGGGCTACACAGACCCCCGGCAACAAAGATAAGGAAAACCAAATGAAAGAGATGCAGACGATAAACTTGGAACCCTGAGCTTCAGATGATGGGATAGAGAAATGTATTGAATTCTTACTAGGAGAAGAAGCTGAACAGATGCAACAAAAGACAAAAACAAAATTGTTGCACTCTGCCATACAACAAGATGTGGTGTGATCATCTTAAACTTTCACAAGCAGCATTCGAGTTAAAACAGTAGCTTGGTGGTGCAGAGGCGTACCAGCCACATAAAGGTGCAATGTTTTTCTTATTCACCACACTCATCTGGTGACCAGAAGCTTGGCTGGCCCCCATGAATGTGCATCCCCAAGTGAATGTCTGGTTCTCCCAGTGGTTGGAGCAATACTGTGGTTAAGTCATGCAGTTGTGGTAAGTCATGCAGTTGTGAATCCCATCAAACTGAGTTGGGAACTTTCTGCCTTATCCACGTTTGTAGAGCTGACCTGGCAAGCCATGAACTAGCCATCACTAGAAGAAGATGAACAGACGCTGGGGAAGAAAAGGAGACAGGCGGGTGACCTGAACTGACTGACTAGGTGTTTTACAGCCATTCTGAACTTTCACAGGTGGCTTTTCAAAGGCAGAAAGAGGCTTGGTGGTGCAGAGGGTTACCACCTACCAGCAGAGAGAAGGGCTACTTTTTTTCTTGTACCCCACATTATCCTGGTGACCAGAGGCATGGAAAGCAACTCTTCCCTCCACATACACTCCCAACAAATCTCCTGGTCTCTGGAAGGTTTGAACCCCCACAGTGATCAGCTGAAGCATCTAAGTGACTTGGTAGCTATCTGCATAAGCCCTGTTTCCTGATCCAGGTGAAGCCTGCTCCAGACTTTCAGAACCAGTTCTGGTTAGCTCTGGTCTAGCAAAAACTCTTGCCCTCAAATGCTCTCAGGGACAGAAAGATCTTGATCAGTTTCTTTAGGGTCTGCACCAACTATTTCTGGATTGGGTGCCCAGAACAGAAAACACCTAGGCCTATAGGAATTACATCAAGGGCTGAGCACCATTACCTCATCCCTTGCCCACCCACCACATAAGCTCTTTGGCTGGCAGGAACCCCCAGAGTTTTCTCTTCTCTGAAGCTGGCATATGCCCTGGTGTTTTCCTTGCCTTGTTTCAGTTTCTTAATTCTTCCTTTCTAACTTACCTTGCATTTTATCCTTTTTATCTCTACTTTTACTTTTCCTTCATTTCTTCTCTTTTTCTCTTCCACTATCACTTCTTTCTTTTACTACATTTTTCAGTCTTGGGTTTTGTTTGTTTGTTTTTCACTACTCCCTAGACTGTTTCTCTTTTGCCTACT
>NW_006408576.1:1150034-1151217 GCF_000296735.1 Chrysochloris asiatica
TTTTTTGTCTCTTGATCATTGCTTATTTCCTCCCTATGCATTATAGTTAAGTTATTTCAGTGGTGATTCCTTAATGTTGCCCTAAAATCATTGCTTCAATGTTTCTGGTTCTCCTCTTTTCCTCATTTCTATATAGGATATATTCATAAGCATACCTGTCAACCACTTTTTACTTCTTCATTTTGGTTGAGTATATATTAAGATTTCTTTATTCCTTTTTTGCCCCTTTTCAAAATAGAATTGATGACTGGAGGCAGACACAAAAATTACTATTGATTTTAATATAATAAACATCAGCTAGCAACTTTTATCACTCAGCATGGGGCACCTACTGAGGTCTACACTCAACAGTTTAGCAATAAACAATTATTGCTTCAGAGGGCCCCCCTTCTGTTCACATGAGGAGCTGCAGTATATGTGGGTTTTGGTGGTTATGTGCTGTGCAGTCAATTCTGATTCATAGTTACCCTGTATAAGGTAGGAAGGGAAAGCCTCATCTTTCTCCCATGGAGCATGTGGTAGAATCAAACTGCTGACCTCATGGTTAGCAGCCCAATTTATTACCCACTATGCTTCCAGAGCCCCTTTGTAAGGACTAGCATTCTGTTCTTAGTTTGATGGCAAAATCAGCCATATTCCATGGCATGATAGAGAATTGTTCAAAATAAAAACCCCACTAAGTGTCATGTGCCATAATTCATTATTGCCAAGTTGATTCATTCATTGCATATATGTACTACAAAGAATACCTATAACTGAAATTGAAATAATTTTTTTTTCGTGAATAAATTGCATATTTTATTTTTAAAAGCAAAATAAAAATCATTTTATAAAACATGTGCAACTAGATCTTAATACTAGTCATAACCAACAGTTTTCTCTCCCGTCTATTACTGTCAGTGATCTAACTGCAAATTTCATCATCTATTTCAGCTGCTTCTTGGAAAATCATGGTCATTATGAGTCAGTATTGCCTCAATGACACTTAACAGCAATATTTCAACCACTCTTGCTTCACTTTCTATATATAGTTAAATTTTCCTATTACAAAAATATAGCTGATACAGCTGTATTCCATTTCAAAAACAATATGTGACTTTTCACATACTACTTTGTGTTTAATAATCCAAAAATATGTTTAATAAATTAAAGTTATGCTTGAAGTTGTTGTTGTTGTTGTTGT
>NW_006408576.1:1165662-1166232 GCF_000296735.1 Chrysochloris asiatica
TATAAGTATAAATTAAACTGATCTTTTTATTGATATCTTGATATTTTAAAATGCATTATGTTTAGTCACATCAGTAAGAAACAAAATGTTACCTCTATTGTTACTTCAGAGTTGAAAACAGTTTCATGTTTGTTTGTTTTTTAATTTAAGACAAAACTACTTACATTTTCTTTTTTACTAAGAATAATTGTCATGTAGTGCCTCCTGCTGCCAAGTCATTTATTATTCTCTTAATCAAACACTTCAGAGAATTAGAAAAAATATTCAATCACTTTCAAAGCTTACAAATAAGAAGACTTTTGAAGTTTCTATCATTGTACTTCTAGAGGAAGCAGACTAATTGAAAAACTTTAAAAAATCTCTTTGCCATTTGGGAATTTTATAAAAAAATTACTGTTGGTGTTATGCTAATTTGAGATATCTCAAATTCATTAAGACTGATAGAAAACTGACCACTTTATACCGTGAGTTCAAAAAAAATATTAATATTTTAACACATGGATCTAGTGTTTATAATTAATATACATAATTCAATTATAATGGAATGAATAGAAAAATGTAGTTTTAAAT
>NW_006408576.1:1167084-1174971 GCF_000296735.1 Chrysochloris asiatica
AAGTCCAGGCCCAGATGGCTTCACTGGTGAATTCTACCAAACAGTTAGGGAAGAGCTGTCATCAATTCTACACCAAATTATTCCAGAATAAAGAGGAGGATGAAAAACTTCCTAACTCATTTTATAAAGCAAACATAACCCTCATGCCCAAACCAGGGAAGGACGTCACTAAGAAAGAAAATTACAGACCAATATCCTTCATGAACATAGATGCAAAAATTCTCAACAAAATCCTAGTCAACAGAATCCAGCAACAGAGTGCAGGACCTTACCCAGAGAAAGAGTGATGCCAGAAATGGAGGCAGAGATGATGACCTGGAGCGATGGAGTGGCTGGGGACTCTAGACCCACAGAGGGAGAGGGGTCGTGTGCTGATGACCGGTGGCAGGCTTGCAGAGTATACCCGCTGGTTCATTGATGATGCATGGAGGAGAATGTAACCATGAAATGATATACAATAGATGAATGTAAAGCTAATGTTCTCCCATGTAAACTATCACATAACTCACAATAAAACATTTTACAAAAACAAAAAACATAGAACTGATAATGTGGTTTAAACATTATATAGTATTTGAAATTTTACCATCAGTTATTGCAAATTAACTGATTCAGATTCTCTGCGAATCTGAAATGTAATGCATAAATACAAAAATTAAAAAGAAATAACACATTATTTCATTTGCCTTTTTTTTCCCATCAATTTTCACCTATTTTTAACCCCATCTGAATCTGATCCCAAAGATAACTTTTTTTGTGTAAACTCATCCTAAGAAGACTTGAGATGAAGATGAGGAAGGAAAAAACAATTGAAAAAAGGAAAGAGGCAAACTATGTTCCTGATAATACCAAAAGATCCTACTGATCATTTGTCTCCTTGCATTTGAAAATTGAAGTCCAGAGAGCTGAGATAATGTATCTAAGGCTGTATACTAAGACAGCTAAACCTGTAACATTTTCTCACACTTATTTTGCAGTGTCGCTATGGGTCGGAACCCACTCGACGGCACTTAACAACAACAACAACAATGACTTTTATCTACTTCATGACAACATCTTGTATACTTACCCATTGAAAATTTATAGCAAGTTGAGAAGTATCAACATAGGAGTTTGGTGGATGGACAGTTAACAGACAGTGATGGGTAGCTTCAGGAAAACAAGAAAATATGGAAAAAGAGTACAGAATATGGAATATACATACAATGGAATATTACTCTGCCATCAAGAAAAAGGAAGTCCTGGTACATGCTACATACAACATGGATGAAACTTGAAACCACAAAAGGATAAATATTGTATGATCCCACTATATGTTCTATCTAGATTAGGCAAGAATATGGGACACAAGAGGTCCCAGATTTTGCAATTGGCTACTATCTGAATGGTTGGAGGTTTGAACCCCCACAGAAGGGCCATAGAAGAAAGACATAGCAATTTCCTTCTATAAAGTATACAGTCAAGAAAATCCTATGTAGTTTAATTCTACTATGTAACTTATGGGGGTCTCCTAGCGTCAGATCCAAATGGATGGCAATGGATTTGGTGTATTTTCTTTTACAGAGACCAAAGTTTTAGTAGTTACTTGGAACAGACAAAAGTCCTGGTGTAGCACTATCTAACAAGCACTGTTAACCATAGGTTTGTGGTTCAAACCCACCAGCCACTCCTCAGAAACCTTATACAGAGTCACTATGAATTGGAACTGACGCAACACCATTCAATAGCAATAGGGACAGGCAACAGGTAGGAGAAAAGAAGGAGTCATTTCTTAGGAGGCACTGAGTTTCTGTTAAGAGTGATGGAAAAACTTGTAAATAAGTGTTGTTAATAACTAGACAACATGATGAACATAATTAATGTCACAGTGAAGGATGTTGAAATGGCAAATTCTTTGTCATACAAATGCTAAATCCATTTTTAGCAAACTAATAAAAAAAACATGAAGAGAAAAGGGCTTCTATAAAACAGTTTATTCTTGCACAAATAGTTGCCAATACAAAAAAGGGAAATGCTACCTTCTCTCCTTGTATCTGTGACTGAAATTTTCATAGGATTATAGAAACTTCAAGAAAATATATTGGAAACAATAATTTATTGTCACACACACACAAAAAAAGTAGAGATAGAAAATAATGTCCTCATAAAACACTATCTGAAAGATGGCAGGAGGCTTGATAAGGTTAGTTAATTCTACTATTAATACAGGTTGATTACATGGAGGGGGAAAAAAAAAACAAGAAACAAAACCTATTATATCTCCTACACCTGTGTCCAGGGTAATGAGTTCAACAAGTAGACACCAAACTAATAAACAGAACTGAATGCAGGTGAGATTTTTCAGGTACAAATTCTTTTAGAGATCCTATATCAATTCACAGTGCCAGTACATGGAAATTCCCAACTAAGAGTCTCCCAAGCTTGGAGTCAATATTGGGCACAAAGTGAAAACCTGACAATGTCAAAATGTCCTATTCAAATAATGATCCAATTTACTAGTAGAGGCATATTCTAAAAGAAGATTGAAAATGCTATGCCTTTCTAAATTGTATGATTTTTTTTTTGATGTTGAATAAATATAATATTTCACATTTCATGGCTGCCAAATGTAACAGAGGTATATTAACTGAGCTATGAATGTAAATATATTTTGCTGTTATTTCTGTATCTTGCCTTTCTTCTTTTTTCTACTCCAATTAGACATTTCCGGAAATACTTCCAATGAAACACAGTAAAAGGGCAATAGCTGATTGTACTTATAAGATTTTGACAGTCCCATCAAAAATAGATTGAATATAACTTTTCAAAATTTTTTAACAAATAAGTCCATATAAAAAATATAAACCTGTACCTTCTAGTAGATAAATCCATAAAGAGGTATCCCTTTAATATGTTGTTATTAAGTGTCATTGAATTAGTTTTGACCCATAGCAACCTTGTGTAGGATTTCCAAAGAGGAGTTAGTAGGTTTGAACTGTTGACCTCATGATTAGCAGTCCAGTGCTGATCTTGCAATGCCACACCAGGAGTCCTTTAATAATATATAAGGTATATTTTATACATTACTGTATTTATAGATAACATCATATTCGATTACTATTTTTCATCAACACCTGAGACCTATGTTTCTTGCTATTAAGAAGATATTATTTGGTGTGACAGTGAATACTGGGACAATTTGATAGCTGTTAATTCAGTGTAATATGGTATTACTGTTTTATTGAGGTAATGCACATAAATGTTCATAAAATTATGCCAAGTACAAGAAAATCCATCACTACACATTTCCTGAACAAAATCAATTATTCTGAGTTAGTCTGGTGGAAATAAGATTTTCCTTTACTAAAATAACCTTGCAAAGAAGTTTCTGTTCTTGGTTTTATCATAACATATCTCTATATAAGTAATAGATAACTATCCACTTCTCTCTTTTCTAAATGTCTAGTTAGAAATCAACAGAGTATCTCAAACGGGAATAAATATTTTTAATTGATGAATGCTAACTTCATTTTATTCTGGAAATATTTTGCTTCTTTTATATGAATAGTTTGTGCTAGGTACCACATTAAGCATTTCATTGTTTTACTAAAAGACTTATTTCAAGTCTAAAAGTATGTATTTGTATTGTGACTTCAGAAAAAAACACAAAACAAAACAAAGTAAAAATCTAGTTTGGTTAAAGTTTCTTTGGGTTGTTCAAATTATTTGATAAGATACTGAGCAAAATTAGAGTAGATACACAATGAGGCATTAAATTTGGTATACTTTAAAAACATAAAATAAAAAATAAAGTAAATCAATATATGTTGTTGTTGTCAAGTGCTGTTGAGTCGATTCCGACCCATAACAACCCTGTACAGGATTTCCAAATCAATATATAGTCAATTAAAAGTAAATTTCACTTTAAAGTTTAATTAGACAAAAATAAGTTGTTTGATAAGTGATCTATATAATTTAAAACGTGATAAATGGGTGTTGTTGCTGTTAGTGCCACTGAGTTGGTTCTGACTCAGAGCAGCTCTGTATAGGGGTCTCAAGGAGCACCTGGTGGATTTGAACCACTGACTGGTTCAAAGACATGGCTTTGTGGTTAGCAGTCCACTACTAGAGAGCCATACCAGGACTGCAAGGATGGGTGTAGGGAGATGTAATTTACTATATTAAATATAATTTTAAAACATTTTTCCAGGCTTTAGAAGATGTGGAATTCTTAGGATTAATCTGATAAAGCATTACATGCAGTTTGAAGGATACTGAAGTTAAGAAAAATAAGGGGTAATAGATTGGACTATAGTATAATTAGTTGGGGAAAATCAAGGTAACATCAAAAACTGTATGAGAAAGTAAAATATTTGTGATTTTTAGGGGTTACAAAGTTATTGTTTATTGCCAATATTCATAATGAAAGGATATATTAAATGCCAGTTAGATGGTTGTAAAAATGAGAATGACAATTTTTCCCCCTGAGCTTCATGGACACCTGGATTCTAACCAAATATCTCTTGGAGATCTACCAACCAAGTTAGGAAACCCTGCTTCAAAATATGAAAGAATCCTTTTGATTCCTGCAACCTAGCAGAACCCATTCAAAAACTAACAAGGCTATGACTATAGAATGAGATACCTGCATGAACTGGGGAAGGATATCTAGTCCTAGTCACTGCCTTCCAGAAAATACTGTTTTAAAATATTAACTTCATTTCCAGTAACAAGTACCATTGGATTGCTGTTATGGCATGTATTAATACTGAACTGTGTCCCCTGAGAACATGTGTCATGGAACATGATTCTCAGTATTATGTTCTTATCCTCTATTTTATGATCTGATGTGATTTTCCTATGTCTTTTAAATCCTAACCTCTGTGACATTAATGAAGGAGCTCTGGTAGCATAGTGCTTCTGATTTGCTACTAACCTCAAGGTCAGCAATGAAACTACCAGCCATTCTGTGGGAGAAAGATATGGCTTTCTGCTCCCGTAAAGATTTACAACAACAAAAACCCTTTGCAGGGTCCCTATGAGTTGTAACTGACTCCAGGGAACACTATCACCACATGATACTAATAAGGCAGGATTAGCAGTAGTTATGTTAATGAAGTGGGATCCAAGCTACAGAATTAGGTTGTATGCTGAGTCACTGTCTTTTAGATTATAGAAGAGGGTAGACAAATTAGTAGATAAAGGAAAGAACCTGCGACCACCAAGAAAGAAAGGTCAGGAGAGGAGCATATCCTTTGAGCCCAGGATCCCTGTGCCAGGGAAGTCCTAGACCCCTGGGAAGACTGATAACAAGGACCTACCCCCAGAGCTAACAAAGAATCTTCCCCTGACCCTGGCAGCCTAAATGCAGACTTCTAATCTCTTAAACTATGAAAGAATAAATGTCTCTTTATTAAAGCCTCAAGCTTGTGTTATTTCTGTTGTAATAAGACTAGATAACTAATAGATCCCATGAATAAACTAAAGAAACAATGAACTGCCAGCTGTTGGAATCATCTCTAAATGAAGAACTGAAACAGGAAAGTGTCTGTGAGTCACCTTGTACTATTTATATTGTAAAAATCTCCAGAAAAGGCTTTTGGTATTAAATACCCTATTTGGAACATTCCTTACAAAAACCATAATAAAATATGAAATTAAGAAAAAAAACTAGTAAAATCTAAATCATATTCAAAATTTCACAGAAATATGCTACTCTAAGTTTTCCCCAACATCTAATTTGAAGAGAGAAATTTTTAATAATAGGCAAGATCAAAATAAATACCTTTGATAGCTTTGTCTACCAAATGCAATTAAATTATGATGAAGTGCTTATATAAAGGGAATCAAGAGACTTTTGAATTTGATGAGGAAAAATGGAGTTATAGGCTGATAATATTAGCTTTTTTATCATCACCTAGAAACTAAGATCAGCATTACTGTTGTACATTTAAAAAATAAGTGACTTTAAAAAGCATTTGTGATGACACCTACTTATTTTGGTAAGAAGGTACAGAAATAAATGTTATCTTTAAAGAAAAAAGGAGAACAGTGTTTATTTTTGTTTGTGTTCAGTGTATCTTGCTGTGTATTATACTTTAGTTTAAAATGAATAGAATTAGCATATACATTATGAAAAAAAATTTTGACTGGAGAATACGACGCACAATGGGTTTTAACTTATTGTACCTGTAGCAATATGGTGATGTATGCTGCATGAACCCAACCACTTTAATCTACCTGGTGGCAGGCTTCTCTGGAAAATCCAAATTTACCAAATTTTTGTTAAATAAATAAATAACAAAAATACTATTAAGAAAAGATGAAGATATGCTAGTAGCCTATGGATAAAAGAGTTATAACTGAATTTTCTGAGCATTTGGGGACTTTATTCTTAAAATTAACTTGCTCCAATATTCATGTTCAATGTGTTAAAAGTACTATCAGGAGTACACAAGCCTTCATTATAAAAATAGAAAATTGAACTAAAAATAGTACTTTCCGAGTGCACATAAGAATTAATTATATTGTGAAAAAAAAAAAGAGAATGCAAGCTATTTTCCTGAGTGCAGCTTTAATAAAGTAAATGTTGTTGTTGTTGTTGTTAAGTGCCATCGAGTCGGGTCCGACCCATAGCGACCCTGTACAGGGTAAATACATCCCTATAAATTTAGATCTGAAATAAAGTAGTGACAACTGAGTTTTAAATTATGAGGGCATTTCTTAATATCCAAGAGATGTTATCATAGATTTACATCATGGCAGATTTATTTTGTATTATTATAAATCTAGTGTCTAATGGTTGAGAGAATTATGGCAAAATTCTATTATGAATACAAGGGGTCTTCAAAAAATCCATGGAAAAATTCCATTATCCTTCATTTGCATTTTCTCATAAGCTGGTGTGGTGTTACAGAATAAGTGCTGGGTTGATCACTGCAAGGTCAGTGGTTCAACCCCACCAGCTGGTCCTCAGAAATCCCATACAGGGTTGCTGTGAATTGGAACAGACTCCAGGACACTCAGCTACTAAACTGATAAAATGGTTCAAGGATTGAATCCACCTGTTGTTCCATGGGAGAAATATGTAGCAGTTGAATTCTGTAACAATTTGGTGGTGGTGGCTATTTGCCACCAAATGGATCCCAAATAACAGAGACCCTAGGTCTCTGTGGCTGTAAATCTTTATGAGCAGAAAATCTCATCTCTCTCCCATGGAGATGCTGATACATTTGAACTGCTAACCTTGCAGTCAGCAACCCAACTCATAACCCACTATGCTGCCAAAGCTCCTTTCTGGTAGGATTCACAGCCTTGAAACCCTATGGATAAGTTCTACTTCTATGTTGTTTTTGTTGTTAAGTGCCATCAAGTCGATTCTGATCCATAGTAACTGTACATAGGGTTTCCGAGGAACAACTGGGAAGCTTGAACTGCCGACCTTGCAGTTCAAATGGCTTTGCAGTCTCGTGCATTATAAATACTCTGTTCTAAAATTTTGGTAAGACTTGGAATAAACTCAATGGCAGTGGGTTTGCTTTGCTGACTTTTTTTTTTTTTTTTTTAAAGAATATTACTAATGATTATGTAAGATATATTGCACATTTGAAAAAAGGGACATGAATTTCCAGTAATTTGAGGAATAATGATATGAGTAATAATATGAACAATGCTATAAAAGTGGAATATCAATAAATGTGTTGAAAAGAAAATACCGACACACATATAAACACACTGTATAATAGGACTGATAAAATCCACATTTACAATCATGTAATTTTGTTGTTGTTGATAGGTACCATCTAGTCATACTGACTCATAGCAGCCCTATGTACAGCAGAACAAACACTGACAGATCCTGGACCAACCTCACTATGGTTACCACTCAGCAACTTGAGTCCGTAGATG
>NW_006408576.1:1176481-1176981 GCF_000296735.1 Chrysochloris asiatica
GAGCTTTTGCATTGTACCTTTCCGCAGATGTAGTCAATTTGATTTCTATGTATTCCATCTGGTGAGGTCCATGTGTATAGTCATCTCTTATGATGTCTAAAGAAGATATTTGAAATGGAAACAAATCATTGGTTTTGAAGAATTTTATCATGCATTCTCCAGCATCATTTCTAGCATCTAGACCATACTTACCAACTACTGATCCTTCCTCTTTGCTCCCAACCTTTGCATACCAATCACCAGTAATGATCAATACATCTAGATTGTATGTTAGATCAATTTCAGATTGAAGAAGTTGATAGAATTTTTGTATTTCATCCCCACTGGCTTTAGTGGTTGGTGCATATATTTGAATGATAGTATTATTAACTGGGCTTCCGTGTTGTTGTTGTTATATGCTGCGGAGTCGGTTCCGACTCATAACAATCTTGCCCAGGGTTTCCGAGGCTGTAAATCTTTACAGGAGCAGAAAGCCTCATCTTTCTCCCATGGAACAGCTG
>NW_006408576.1:1177470-1178659 GCF_000296735.1 Chrysochloris asiatica
GGCACTATATGTAAAGTTACTTGAGGCATTTCAGTTAGATAGGATTTGTTTGCAAAGGTAGAAAGAAGGCAGTGTATAAAAGTAGTTAGCAGCCATAGGAAATGAGCCAGAGCCAATGTCTTTAGAGAGTATTGAGGAGAATAACAACAGTTTAGAGTAAGAAAAGAGACTATGTAAGAGAGAAACACAAAAGGAAAAGCTGTCTAGAATTGAAATGTATAAAACTAGTAAGGATGGTAACAAAGGATTCTGAGTGTGTGGCATGAAAAGCATGAGTGTCGTTAGCTTATCTTATATGCTACTAGTAGACATACTGCATCTGATGACAAAAATGACCATAAGTTCTTCCCCTCCTATCAAGTGCTGGATCCAATCTGCTGAATCTGGAGTGTTCTTGTAACTTGCTTGCCAGTGAGACAGTAACTGTGACACAAAGACCTGGAAAGTACGCCACATTTGGGTTTGCCTTCATGCTATGTTGGCAATCCTGTTGTGAACATGTGAGTGAATGCATGACTGAGTTTATGTGTGTTACACCAAAATAATCAGGCCAGAAGAAGCATCCAGCTGATACAAAGGAGCTAAATAAATGATCATTGGTTTAAACCACTAAGTGTGACTGCTTTTTTCTTGCAAAAATAATTAATTATTAAAAAGTATAGACTTTCACCATATTTCTTAATTTTCATCAAGTATATACATAGGAACTGAACTATAATATTTTAGGGGGGCATAGTAGTTTACTAGGACATATTGTCATACTTCAGATATATTGTCAGGAGGGACCAGTCGCTGGAGAAGGATAGCATGTTTGGTAAGGTGGAGGGTCAGATAAAAAGAGGAAGACCTCCAGTGAGATGGATTGGCCAAGTGGCAGCATCAATGGACTCAAATGTGGGAACAATAATGAGGTTGGCCTAGGATCGGGCAGTGTTTCCTTCTGCTGTGCATTAGGTCGCTATGAGTCAGCACCGACTAGATGGCACCTAACAACAAGTAGTTTACAATTTAAAATCATTTAATAGTTGTTTCTATTTAGAACTGGATACATCATCGTTTCTATAGGGATAACTGTCTTTGATTGGAAGTGAGTCATTTGTGTTTTTTATAGGTATTTGGATGTAAGACTAGGATTGAAATATCTTTGACTGAAGAATAGTGTACATACATTGTTATTTCGTAGTGTTGT
>NW_006408576.1:1182763-1185538 GCF_000296735.1 Chrysochloris asiatica
TTTTTTTTTTTTTTTTTTTAATTCTACTAGAGCTTGGTTTATGTATTTTGAAATTCTTTCATTGTGAGCATAATTACTTATTATGGTTATATCCTCTTATTCAGTTTACCCTTAGCTATGAGAAAATGTCTTTGTCTGTTATGCTGTTTCTTTTTTTCCTTAAAGTCTATTTTATCAGATATTAATAGTGCCACTCCTGCTTATTTTTTATGGCTGTTAGCTTGATATATTTTTCTATCCTTTGATTTTTAGTCTATTTTTATCTTTGTGTTTAAGGTGTATCTCTTTTAGACAGCATATCAAAGGATTCTATTGTTTTATCTATCTTGCTATTGTCTGTCTCGTGACTGGAATGTTTAATCCATTGATGTTCAGTGTGATTATTGAAGTCTGAATTGATTGTAGGAAATTTGCTGTGTGTTTTTTTGTGATTTTGCTGGCTTCTTTTTTTCCAGTCTTTCTGTGTTGAGTTTATTTGTTTGTGCATTTTCATGCCAATTTCTTCATTTCTGTTGTTTTAATGTTTATTAAATCTTATGTTTTTCCTTTTCTTGATTTGATGTGAAGGTGTACTAATTTTCTTTGATGCTATCCTGTAATTTAAGGAGCTCTTGTAGCGTAGTGGTTACGAATTGGGCTGCAAACCTTAAGGTCAGTGGTTCGAAACTACCAGCTGCTCTGCGGGAGAAAGAGGAGGCTTTCTACTCCCGTAAAGATTTACACCCTCGGAAAACCTATACAGGGTCGCTATGTGTCGGAACCAACTCGATGGCACATAACAACAACAACAACAACAACATCCTGTAATTTATTTTTTATTTCTCAGTTTAAAGCAGTATGTTTTATCTTGAAATATACTTGACTTTCTCACCATCCAGAAGTTCTACAAACTGCACGTTTCTCTCTTTGGGCTTTGTAGTTGTCTACCTTATAAACTAATGTCTTTGCTTCTCTAGTTTCCATTTTGTTGGTTTGCTTTACTTTGGATACTTCCATATTTATATTGAATTCTGTGTGGTGTTGCTGTGCATGTCAATATTAGATTGCTGTCTGCTGTTATTAGTTCTCAGTACAAAAACTTCCTTCAGTATTTGTTGCAAATTTTGTCTGGTTATTATAAATTCATTTAATTTCTCTTTATTTAGAAATTTTCTAATTTCATCGCTGCATTGCAGGGACAGTTTTGCTGGGCACATAAGTCTTGTTTGGCAATTTTCTTTTTCTTTCTGAGTTTTATACGTATTTTCCTATTGTCTTCTTGCCTGTATTGTTTCTGACGATAAATCAAAGCTTAGTCTTATTAGTTCTTAGTATTATTTCCTTTTTTTTTTTTTTTTTTGGTTTTGTAAAGTTTGATTATGAAATATCTTGTTGTTTTTCTTTTGGGTCTACCTTGTTTAGGTTTCATTCAGCATCTTAAATGCTTATCTTCTCATTTTTCATGAGAAGATTTTCAACAACTCTTTGGTGATTTTTTTATGGTTTTATTTGTCTCATTATATTCTGGAATTCCAGCAAGTAACTCATTCCTCTTCATAGTGTCCCACACAAATCTTAGTCTTTCTTTAGATTTTTTCCCTCTTTTTTCTGATTGTTCTTCCAGTTTACTAGTATTGAAGGATTTATCTTCAATCTCACTAATTCAGGCTTACATTGACTTAAATCTATTTCTTTGCCCTTTCAGTGCATTGTCCGTATCTGAAATCTTAGTTTTAATCTTCTGGATTTCTATTTACAGGTTTTTGTATTGTATACAAGCCTTTTTAAATTTTATTTGTTATTAGTGTTTTACAGTATTCTTTCTTGTTTTCCTCAAACTTTCTGCCAATCATATTTAGGTAACTGAATATTATTATCTTGAATTCTTTTTCAGGTATTTCTAGTGTTTTTCTCTCTCAATTCTGTCCTTTGGCTACTTGTTTGAACAACTCTGTCTTGTTTCTTCATGTGAGCAGAAATTGTCACAGAAATTCTTTGGAGATATTGTGGTATTGTTATTATATTTTTATTTAACTGATGATTGTATGTTGGTGTGTTCTTAGGTATTCACCAACTGCCTCCTGGTGAATGTTATTAAAGAATGGAAACATGCATATGCTTCTCTGTTCTCCATTTACACAGCGAAGTTTAGGACAGGTTTAACTAGTGTTGGTTGTTTTCCATTGATCAGGTGTATAGCAGCTGGTATTTTCTCTTGCCAAATGAATAGGACTGCAGAGGGTATGGTTGTGGCCTGACTATATGGTCACAGTTTCTGTCCACTCTAAGAGGACACAAGAAGAGAAAACACAATCATAAGAGAGAGTAAAATCTCAAATAATTAAACATTAAGAAAAGAAAACAACAAGGGAAAAAATGAAGCAGGCAACAGCTTGAAAAATAATACAATAATCAAAAAAAGTAAAGCAAAAGAGAAAACATTTTTCAAAAAACCAACAGAATAAAAAACAAATAAGAGAAAATAAAAAGAAAGAAAAAGCACTAAAAACTGATAACAATGATTCACTATTGTATCACAAGAGACCCGTCTGCATTTCATTGCATCAGTCCTGCCTAGTCAGATTGAATACTACTCACTGGAGATTCTACCTTCCTCCAGGACCTCTGGATCTAGGTTTCCTCTTGAAAGGTTGTAAGCCAGTCACTTCTTGCCTTTGTAGCCTCCCGCCCCCCATTTTGGGTAGCCAATGTCCAAGTTGCCCATCCCCTTATACTCTGTGTGTGGAGGGGGTGGGAATGATTCTTGCTGTAAGGACTTGTTCCCTCTTTTGAGCT
>NW_006408576.1:1186615-1187970 GCF_000296735.1 Chrysochloris asiatica
TTGTGGTGTTGGAGGAGAATGTTGAAAGTGCCATGGACTGCCAAGAGAAGCAATAGTTCTGTTTTGGAAGAAGTGCAGCTAGAGTGCTCCTTGGAGGCCAAGATGGCTAAACTTCGCCTTTCATACTTTGGACATATTGTCAAGAGAGAACAGTCACCGGAGAAGGATGTCATGCTGGTTAAGATTGAGGTTCAGAGAAAAAGAGGAAGACCCCCAACGAGATGGATGAGCCAGGTGGCATCATTAATGGCATCAAGTGTGGCAGCGGTAGTGAGGTTGGCCCAGGATCGGACATTGTTTCTTTCTGCTGTGCATGGGGGCGCTATGAGTCAGTTCCAACTCGATGGCACCTGACAACAACAACAACAGGTTAAATAAGTATGGTTAAAGAATACAACCCATGTAGCACAACTTTCTTAATTCTAAACCATTCATTGTTCCCTTGTTCTGTTTGAACAACTCTTGGTCCAGGTACAGATTCCTCATGAGCACAATTAAGTGTTGCAGAATACTCATACTTGACAATGTTGTCCATAGTTTGTCATGATACACACAATTGAGAGCCTTTGCATAGTCAATAAAGCACAGGTAAACATCTTTCTGGTATTCTGTGCTTTCAGCCAAGATCCATCGGACATCAACAATGATATCCCCCATTCCATGGCCTCTTCTGTATCTGGCTTGAACCTCTGGAAGTTCTCTGTCAATGTATGCTTGTAGCCATTTCTGTATTACCTTTGGCAAAACTTTGCTCGCATGGAATATCAAAGAGATTGTCCGATGATGTCTCGTTCCATTGGATCACCTCTGTTTGGAATGGGCACAATTATGGATCTCTTACAATCAGTTGGCCAAATAGTTGTCTTCTAATTTTCTTGGCAGAAATGAGTGAGTGCCTCCAGTGCTGCTTCACTTTCTTGAAATATTTCAATTTTTATTCCATTGATGCCTGGTGCCTTGTTCTTTGCCAATTCCTTCAATGCACCTTGGTTTGACTTCCTCCTTCAGTATCATTGGCTCATGATCATATGCTACCTCTTTAAATGGTTGAACATGTATCTTTTCCTTTTGGTAAAGTGACGCTGTGTATTCCTTCCATCTTCTCTTGATGTTTTCTTCATCATTCGGTAATTTTCCCAAAGAATCTTTCAATAATGAAAGTTGAGGCTTGAATTGTTTTCTTCAGTTCCTGCAGCTTGAGAAATGCTGAGCATGTTTTTCCTTTTTGGTTTTCTGATTCCTGATCTTTGCACATTTTGTTGTAATATTTGACTTTATTTTTTTGAGCTGATCTTTGAAATTTCTGTTCAGCTCTTGGAACTCCTCATTTCTTCTAATTTCTTTAGCATCTCTAC
>NW_006408576.1:1188482-1191831 GCF_000296735.1 Chrysochloris asiatica
CATGTTTGATCAATTTCAGATTGAAGAAGTTGGTAGAATTCTTCTATTTCATCCTCATTGGCTTTAGTGGTTGGGGTGTAAATTTGAATAATAGTGGTATTAACTAGGCTTCTCTGTAGGTGCATGAATATTATCCCCTCACAGGCAGTGTTGTACCTCATGACTGATATGGATATGTTCTTTTTGACAATGAATGCAACACCATTCCTCTTCAATTTGTCATTTCTGGCATAGTAAACCATGTGGTTTTAAGATTCAAAGTGGCCAATATCAGTCCATTTCAGCTCACTTATGCCTAAAGTATCGATGTTTATGTGTTCCATTTCATTTTTGACAACTTCCAATTTTCCCAGATTCGTACTTCATACATTCCATGTTCTGATTTTCAATTGATGCTTACACCTGTTTCTCTTCATTTTTGTTGTGCTCCAGCCTGCTTGGTCAGGTATTCTATGTTGTTGGTGATGGAGCTCCTCACTACACATCTACCCAAAGCACCATTTTATATTTATAGTGAGAAACCGCATTATATGAAGACAATCAAGGCATTAGTATTGGAGGAAAACTTATAAACAACTTGTATTATGCAGACAATACAATCTTCCTTACTGAAAAGGAAGAAGACTTGAAATACTTCTTGATGAAGATGAAAGACTACCCTCATTCTTCAGTATGGATTAAACCTCAATGTACAGAAAACATAGCTTCTCAAAACTGGACCCATAAATAACATCATAATAAATGGAGAAAAGATTGAAGTTGTCGAAGACTTCATTTTGCTTGAATCCATGATCACCACTCATGGAAAGAGCAGTCAAGAAATCTAACTATGTATTGAATTAAGTAAAGCACCTGCAAAACATCTCTTTAAAGTGTTCAAGAGCAAAGATTTGAGGACAAAGTTGCACCTAACCCAAGCCATAGTATTTTCAGCAGCCTCACATGCATATGAAAGTTTGATAATGAATAAGGAAGACTGGAGAAGAATAAAAGCATTTGAATTATGGTGTTGGAGTGAAATATTAAATATACCATGGATTGCCAGAAAAACAAACAAATTTGTGTTAGAAGAAGTACAGACTGCTCCTTCAAAGTAGCCACTAAAAGTGAGACTTTGTCACTCATATGTTGGCTATGTTATCTGAAGAGACCAATCCCTGAAGAAGGACATCATGCTTGGTAAATTGTACGGTCAGCAAAAAAGAGGAGGTCCCCCAATGAGGTGGATGAATACAGTAGCATCAGCAGCAATGGATTAAAATGTAACAATTGTGAGGTTGGCATAGGACCCAACTGTGTCTTGTTTTATTGTGCGTAGGGTTACTAAGAATTGGAACTCTTGTCCATGGTTAACAACCTTAATATTTTAAATGTATCCAGAATTGGGAATGTTATTGAAATAAAGCCACCAAAAGAGCTTTAATACTCTTCCTAAGAGATCTACTACATTTTATGGATAGCCTTATTCTTTTCAGTCTCCTAATTCTTTAATGGAATCCTGAGGTGGCACTGTGGGACCTCAATGTCAGTTTGAACAGCATAGTCAGTGATTCAAATTCACCAGCTTCTCCTCAAAAAACTTATATAAGGTAGCTGAGTCAGAACGGTCTTGACAACACTTAACAACAACAACAACAACAATTCTTTAATAGAGCAAGAGTGGGAGAAAGTGAATGATCATTGTGATTTCTAAATCGCATTCCAAAAACTCTAATCACACTATCAAAGGCAATTGCATACAGAAATGATACCTTTAACACAAACTTCAGGTAATTCTTGTAATGAAAAGATTTGAGACATACTGTGCTAGTGTACCCAAAGCAGTAAATAATACTTTAGTAACAGTGAAGATATGGGTCTTATTCATATGTGTTGTTGTTTTTAAGTGCTATCAAGTACATTCTGACTCAATAGTTACCCTGTACAGGGTTTCCAAGGAGCAGCTGGGGTCTTAAACCTTCAACCTTATGGTTCGAAGTCCAGTGCTCTATCCTATAGCACCACACCAGGAGTCCTTATTCATACATAGAAAATTAGTAATAAATATCCAGTTTCTAAGACTAATTGTTAGAATATCCTTCCCCTACGTTTTTTGCCATCTTAAAACTGTCCTTGTGTTCATTTATGACTTTTTCCATTGAAGACGGTCCTTATTACTTATCCATTTCTGACCTGATCAGCCTTATATGGAAAACAATGAAGTCAGTATGAGGTTTTCTTCCATTTCACTATTAGTGACGACCCTGGTTACCAGTAAAAGCAGATTTTATTAACCAGACATGTTTTACATTTAAGGAATTTCTAAGAAGCAATCTATCTCCAATGGCATGTCCATGATTTTCAATTTATGTAAGACATTTGTGCATCTATATTAAAATTCTATTACCAGGTAATAGCTAAAATAGAAAGAGGCAAGTAAGAAAATGTGATATATTTAAATGTATTAAGCAACACTTTAAAAATACCATCTGGCTCCAGTCTCTGCTATATTTTCACTCAATTTATAATAGTTTTTCTGGCCAGGAGACTGGGTAAGATTATAAGGGAAGTGCATTAAAAAAAAAAAAAGAAAACTGGAAGAAAGTCCAAAGACTGAGTGAACTTTCAGTTAGTATCATTCCTGAGGAACTTTCAGTTAGTATCATCTAAGGTCTTGGTGTGGTAATGTAGGATAAACACTCAATTTTGAAGGCTGTTTGAACCCCAAGTTGGTGGGTCAAATTCACTAGGCACTCCTCAACTATACAGGGTTGTTATTAGTCAGAACCGACTCCACGACACTTAACAACAATAGTCTAAAGAGTAAGTATGAAAGAAGATAGAAAAAAGTAAAAGAAAAAAAACAGCTGTTGAGGTAACCAAAAAAATCAGGAAAAAAATACATGCTAGGAATCCTGGTGTGGCACTGTGGATAAGCACTTGACTGCTCACCATGAGGTTAATGGTTCAAACCCACCAGCTGCTCCTTGGAAACCATACACAGAGTTGCTATGAGTCAAAACAGATTGATGGAACTTAACAATAATAGAAGTCAAATGCAAAAATTTACATTATTACAATACCAGCATGTTATATAAGTAAGCTGACTCCAACTTTAAAGGCATTGTTTGTTGTTAAGTGCCTGAAGTTTCTGAGGAATGATTAGAGAGTTTGAACCATCCTTCAAACCAACCTTGTGATCCAGTGCCACAACAGCACTCCTTTAAGGCATAGGCAGATTTTTTATTATGTCAGAAAAACAAGCACGTATTTTTTTTTTTTTAGGGGTATATGGGTATTCATATAAAATGTGTGTATATATATATGTATATATACATATACATATAGAAACCCTGTACAGGGTCGCTAT
>NW_006408576.1:1193034-1194638 GCF_000296735.1 Chrysochloris asiatica
CGGAGCAGCTGGTAGTTTCGAACTGCTGACCTTCCGGTTCGCAGCCCGATTCGTAACCACGAAGACTAAAGATAGTGGATTAAAAATAAAGAAGAAAAAAATAAAATTAAGTATCCAGCCGATATGATCAAGTTACTTAAAAGGAAATGAAAACTAGATTATTTGAAGAGAAGCCAATGAAGTTACATATTTCAGACAGAAAGAAGCATTTTCTGTTAAAGCAAATGTAAGTATAAAGTCTCCAAACTGCTATGAATGTACAAAATGTAATATGCTGCAAGCCACTACATAACATGGATGAACCTTAAGGACATTATGTTGAGTGAAATTAGTGAGTCACAAAAGGACAAATATTGCATAAGATGATTATTGTAAAAGCTTAAGAAAAGATACTGATACTAAAAGGGACAAAAAAAAACAACAACAAAAAAACAAAAAACCTTTGTTGATTACCAGCAAGGGGGTGGGAAGAGGGAGTAGAGCATAGGGTAGGGGATAGACACATCATAGTTCAGGTGTTCAGGAGGACAATGCAAAAGAAGGGGGAGGAAAATGGAAGAACAGGTATATAGGGGAACACTGAGGCAGGTTACATGTACTAAATGGGACAGAAGTAAATAGTGATGTATACTCAACCTTGGAACAATAGGGCTTTGTAATACAGGGATAAAGGCATAATCTGAATGGGTAAAAGAGGGGAAATAATGTTAAGATGCTTGATTGTCTTATGAATATTGGTTTGCCTTGTCTACTATTGTAAAATAGACACTTGAGTGGGGTAGAAAGGAATATTGGGAAATATGATTACGGAAAGCTTGTAAGTCAGTCTTCAGCTAATAACTGATTGGACTACCTAAAAGGGGTTCTAGAACTTGTCCAGTAAAACAGGTTTCCTGCAAAGGTGGTGTAGTGTATAAAACCTTAGGTGGAACCCTGAGCCCCATCCAGAACTTTCTGAGGTGGGGCATTCCCACTTGAAAGGACAAGCAGACCAGCCTGGAACAGCAAGAAGAGCAGAAGATACTTCTTTAAAGAAAGACAAGTAGGAAAAATGAAAAATAACAGTCTGATTGGCTACTACAAGAACAAGCAAGTTGTTCACCAGGGAGCCATCAAGGCAAGCAATCAAGTCCCTTCAGGACAAAGCCCCCTCCAAGACTGAAACTCAAAGAAAACACATGAGTAGGCATCTAAGTTTGCTGGCAAACACGTCAGTCTGCTGGAGAGTAGAAGAGGGGGAAAGGCAGCAATGAAGATATGGCTGAGTTCAACCACATTCCATATAGTCTCTGGAGTCAAACTGGAGATGAGAGAGAGAAGACGAAGGGCTAGTTGGTCTGAAGTGCGGTGAGACCCAGACCTGGGGACTCCTGAGCCCATGGACAAGGACATAGCCACAGAGGGTTATAGCTGAGAGTGAAGTATCCAGCTGATATGAAGTGAGGGGAGATGCACAAGAACACCCAAAATTGTAGATAATACCCATTCAACCTAGCTTTGATGGTTTGGTGATCAGAACTCAACTAGAGGAAGATTACAAAAAAAAAAAAAATTGATAAAGGAAACAAGTGTAAATTGCAACAATTTGATTAACTTGACCTATA
>NW_006408576.1:1194738-1219503 GCF_000296735.1 Chrysochloris asiatica
ATTACAAAAAAAAAAAAAAATTGATAAAGGAAACAAGTGTAAATTGCAACAATTTGATTAACTTGACCTATACTTACGGATGTAGTAAATCAAAATACCAACTGAGAGGGGAGGAGTCTCCACACCAAATATCATCCCTATCCTCTCTGTATACAGGGTTGATAGGGACAGGCAACTTAGACATTGGCTACCAAAAAGGGATGGGGGGAGGGTCTATAAAGGCACAAAGTGACTGGTGTACAAATTGTCATGAGGCAGTTTAGTTTCAGAGCTTGTGTGGAAAGGAGCTCTCATCTTGTCTAAACAGGTCTGGTGAGAAGATATGGGGATAAGATTCTTATGATTCAATAGTGAGTTATTATCATAACTAATTGTAACTGTCATAACAGTAAATGTAGAAGTTCTGTTATAAAAAGTGGGGAATAGTTAATCTTACATTCCAGGAACAGAGGACCCTGGGGCCATCAATGGAGAAGAGCATGAGTGGAATGTGGGACCCTATTCAGAGAAGCTACAACACAAGAGATGGGGGCAGAGATAAGGACATGGAGAAAGAGAGTAGGTGAGGACTCTAGACTCAAGGAAAGAGAAAGGCTATGTGATTGCAGCCAGGAGGCAGGCTTGCAGAATGTGCCCTTTGGTTGATTAAATGAACATATGTTTTTGTGTACATCCAAAAAAAAAAAAGACCAGAGGGAATAGAAACAAATACTGTTGAATGATGATGCACAGAGGAGATTGTTATCATTTCAATGAAACGATGAGTGTAAAACCAATGTTCTCCCATGTGAACTATCACTCAATTCTCAATAAAAACTTTAAGGCAAAACAAACTTAATATGCATTTTTCTCATTGCTATTTCCTGAAAAATCTAGTAAAGAATGAGCTTCATGACAACCAAAGTGTCTGGACAGTCATTCGCATAAGGACTGAGAATTAAATACATATTTAACTTTATTAATATGGTTCTGTTGTTTTTGTTCTGTGACATCGATCCAGAGTGGGTTTGAACTGATAATTTTGCAGTTACCAGTTCAGTGTTTATCCCACAGTACTCAAATAAGGTTATAGCATTTAATTCCTAGATGTCCTAATACTGTTGATAGTTATTTAAATAAAATATTTTATTACATATATGGAAAGAATATATAAAAATAGAATAAGTTTACCAATAGTATTATGAATATTAACTGAGAGTAAAATCATATGAATTTATATGAAATACTGAGAAATCCAGAGACGATTTAGTCCCTGCTGGCACAGCAGTTAAATGCACAAGCAGAAAGTTTGGCAGTTCAAACTGACACAGAGGCACTTCATTAAACAGGATGGGTGATATGCTTCTGAAAAGTCAAAGCCTTGAAAATTCTATGGAGTAGTTCTTTCTGCCCACACATGGTCAGCATGAGTTAGAATCAATTCTATGGTTAAAATAAAAATACTAACAGCAATGAAAATAACTGGGGAAAAAGAAAAGGAGTGAAAAATGGACTAAGCTGTAACTCGTTGTAAACTAGTTATACAATTTTTTCCTGAGATTTTTCTTTGCTTTGCTTATTCTAAGCTCTGAAGTCCCTTAGTGGATGATGTAAACAGTTAAAAAACTTGGATACTAACTTAAAGGCTAGAAATTTGAGTCCTCTGAAGATGTCTCAAAAGAAGACATGGTAATTTATGAGGGTGATCAAAAATTATCCGCATTCTGGCTGGAGAATTTATTTTAATCAACTTGTAGATTACAAATACAACATTTTTTACATAATCTCCTTGTTTTCAATATACTTCCAATAAACTTTCATATTCTCTTATTAAAAAATGTTTTAGGTTGAGCTGTGAGCCACACCACATCTTCATCAGGGTGAATCTTTGCCCTCAAAAGGCTGCTATCAGGGGACCAAACAGTAGAAAGTTCAGTGTAGCTAGATCAGGACCATAGGGAGGATGCTTTAACACCTCAAAATGAAGTTTTTGCAGAGTGTCAACAGTGTGAGCAGAGGTGTGTGTACATGCATTGCAATGCAAGATCACATTGCCCTTGGATAGCAGTCCTCTGCGATGAATCTATAAATTTGGCTTCAGCTCTTCAGTAGGCATCTCACTGTGATGAGCACTGCTGACTGTTTAAACTTTTTCCTAATAGTATTCCAATACTGGTTCCTGACAATTCCAGAAAACAGTAAACATCAATTTTCCAGCGGATGGTTGACTTTTGAACATTTTCTTGGACAGAGATTGAGAATGTTTCCATTCCACACTCTATTATTGACTCTCAGACACATAGTGATGAATCTATGTCTCATCACCAATAACAATTTTTTTGAAGGAACTTTTACCTTCCTTTGAGCAAAGGTCCATATTTTGTTTGCAGATGTTGACATTCATATCTGCACAGGAGTGATCTTGAACAAAAAGCGCTTATAAAGCAGTACATTCAACAGAAGTTTTAAAAATAACCCTGAGTGTGGATGATTTGTGGCTCCCCCTCATATTCTCAGAAAATAAGCCATTGAAAATTCTATGAAACACAGAACTCCATACCTAGTGTTATTCTAAGAATCATTTTTTTTCTTTCCCCACCCTCTTTTAGTTTGATTGTGCTTTTGAAGTCCTTTACTTCTCTATACTTATTTGAACATTTAATTTTTTTTTTTTTAACAGTATTTTTGCCCTACTGGGTCTGTGTAAGTGAAGATGGAAGAATAGAAGAAGATACTAATAGGATGACATGATTCCACTGTGGCTATTAACAGAGTTAATTGTAATTGAAAAATTTTGAAAATCTAGCATGGGTATAAAATGAACCATCTCAAAAGCAGGAGTGGGGAATCTTAATAACATCTAAGAAGAGGATCCAGAAGTGGAGCATGCCCTGTGGACTTAGAGATCCTAGCGCAGTGAATCTCCTCAACCCAGGGACAAAAAGCTGTGACATCAGAGAAGTGTCAGAGGAGCAATAGCAGCAGAACCAAGAGCCAGGGCACAAAACAGAGTAGTGGGTTTCCCAGTCTACAAAATAAAGCAGAATGACTTTGAACAGGAAGTTTGCTTTTAAGCTGTATTTGCTGGTTCATGAAGCTAAACCTGAGAGACTTCAGGCTGAAGCTTTATGTAGAGAGATGTGCCCTGTGGGCTTTCTTGTTGTTGTTAAGTGCTACTAAGTTGATTCTGACTCATAGCGACCCTGTACAGGGTTTCTGAGGCTGTAATTCTTTACGGGAGCAGAAAGTCTCATATTTTTCCCTAGGAACAGCTGGTACTTTTGAACTGCTGACCTTGAGGTTCACAGCCCGATTAGTAACCACTACACTACCAGAGCTCCTTGTGGGCTTTATTAGCAAACCTAAAAGAACTTTGTAACATGGCCAGACAGAGAGAGACCTGCTTGTGGACACTACTGAAAAGAGACTGGACTGAAGAACTGCACCCTGAGGATTTTCTGATCCTTCACTGTAATCCATTAACTTCCTTAATGAACCTCATAACTGATAATATGGTGTTTGAATCTGTGTGATCATTGCAAAGAATCATTGAACTCAGATGAGAAGAGAGTGCCATGGGAGAATGGGTAGTGTCATTTTTTTTTTTTTTTTGCAAAAATAATATTTGTTGCATAGTGGTTAACCTCTCAGCTGTTAACCAAAAGATCAGCAATTTAAACCCACCAGCTGTTCAGTGGAAGAAAGGTATGGCCGACTGCTTCCGTAAAGATTGTTGTTGTGTGCCGTGGAGTTGGTTCCAATTTATAGAGACCCTGTACAGGGTTTCCGAGGCTGTAAATCCTTGTGGAAGCAGAAAGCTTCATCTTTCTTCCAGGCAACAGCTGGTAGTTTTGAACTGCTGACCCTGAGGTTAGCAGCACAATTTGTAACCACTATGCTACCAGAGCTCTGTAAAGATTGTTGTTGTTTCTAGGTGCCATCGAGTCAGTACCAACCCATAGTGACCTTATGCATAGCAGAACGAAATACTGCCCGATCCTGGGCCAACCTCACTACTGTTGCCACGCTTGAGTCAATTGATGCTGCCACTTGGCTAATCCATCATGTTGGGAGTCTTCCTCTTTTTCTCTGCCCCCCTCCACCTTACCAAATATATCTTTCTCCAGTGACTTGTCCCTCCTGACAATATGTCCAAGGTATGAGAGACGAAGTTTGGCCATCTTGGCCTCCAGGGAGTACTCTGGTTGCACTTCTTCCAAAATGGATTTATTGGTTGTTTTGGCAGTGCATGGCACTTTCAATATTCTCCTCCAACACCATAACTCAAAAGCATCAATTCTTTTACGATCTTCCTTATTCACTGTCTAGCTTTCGTGTGCATATGAGGTTATTGAAAACACATGGTTTGGGTCAGGAGCACCTTAATCCTCAAGCTGACATCTTTGCTCTTCAACACTTTAAAAAGGTCTTGTGCAGCAGATTTGCCTAATGCTTTATTGACTCCACAAAGGCTTTCGATTGTGTGGATCATGACAAGCTATAAACAACATTGCGAAGTATGAGTATTCCAGAACACTTAATTGTGTTCATGAGGAATCTGTACATGGACCAAGAAGCAGTTGTTCAAACAGAACATGAGAACACTGAATGGTTTAAAATTAAAAAACGTGTGCGACAAGGTTGTATTCTTTCACCATACTTATTCAACCTGTATGCTGATCAAATCATCCGAGAAGCTGGATTTTATGAAGAAAAATGTAGCATCAGGATTGGAGGAAGACTCCTTAACAACCTGCAATTATGCAGATGATACAACCTTGCTTGTTGAAAGTGAAGAGGACTTAAAACATTTACGTATGAAGATCAAAGACCACAGCCTTCAGTATGGATTACATCTCAATCTCAATGTAAAGAAAACAAAAATCCTCACCACTGGACCAATAATCAACATTATTATCAATGAACAAAAATTGAAGTTGTCAAGGACTTCATTCTTCTTGGATCAAATATTAACACTCACAGAAGCAGCAGTCAAGAAATCAAATGACGTATGGCACTAGGCAAATCTGCTGCACAAGACCGTAAAGATTACAGCCTTGAAAACCCGATAAGACAGTACTACTCTGTCCTGTAGGAGCTCTGGTAGCATAATGGTTATGAATCAGGCTGCTAATCTCACAGTCAGCAGTTCAAAACTACCAGCTGTTCCGCAGGAGCCACCTCGGAAATCCTATACAGGGTCACTATGAGTCGGAACTGACTCCACGGCACACAACAACAACCACTCTGCCCTATGGAGCTCGGGTGTAGCACTGCAGGATAAGCAGTAGACCACAAAGTTGGTTTGAACCACAAAGTCAGTGATTCAACCTCACCAGCCACTCCTTGGAAAGCCTATACAGAATCATAATAGGTTGGAATTACTTGATGGCACTTAACAACAACACTGTCTTATAGGGTGGTTATGACTTGGAATTGACTAGATATTTTATCCATAAACTACTACAAAACATGCTTAATTTAGCAGTCTAAAATTAAATGATTTTCAGTCTTCAGCTCAGATTACACAAGCATCTTAGTCTTTTAAATTTGACTAAAGCCTTCCCATTTTACATAATACTGATAGCAAATAACTTCATTTTTCTTTTGTTATTATCTCTCAATAAATTATGGAGTATTATTATATTCAGTCTACATTCCTTACTACAAAGTCTAAAATATACTGGGAATAACATTAAAGTTGGGGCAGGCATGTAGCAAACATGAGTTTTAGTCCTAATTAAAAATTAATATTACTAATAACCTTGATCAAGCCAAGTCATGTTATCTCTCTGAGGTTCAATATTTACAGTAGTAAAATGAACTAACTAGATGATCTCATTTGTCTTTTTTTCCTGAATCTTGTATTGATTTCCATATTGAACTTGTTATATACAAATTCTGACTCATAGTGGCCCTGTATTAGGTTTTTGATGAGTGTCTGGTGGGTTTGAACCACTGACTTTATTGTTCCCAATTCTGTGCTTATCCTACACAGCCAAACCAGGAGATAACAACAGTTCATTAGAACTTCAATCACAAATTAGTTTTCTACCTCTTTGGAAATTTTGTCTAAATAGAGTATTCTGAGAAAATCTACATTTTGCATGAATGACAGGATTTTAGTCTTGCCCATGCTGATTTAAGAATAAATTTAAATGTCCACATTTCTTAGGCTTCCTATCTTCCTTTCAAAACAATGAGAGAATCTCATTGTTTGAAAATTGCCTTTATTTTTCAAAAGCTAGCATTTCCATAGGCAGACTACTGTAGATATCACTAAATATGTTCTCACCTACAGACATCATGAAACACCATAATAGAAAAAATTTACTTGATTGCTTATCTTCCTTACAACATCTAATAATAGACTCAGAGTGAAGCATCTCATTTTAAATATTGTGCATAGCGTGAATATACATATAATGTTAAGGGTCTGAGAATCTGAAGTTTCAATGGGATTTTAAAAACCTCAATTATCAACAACTCCTCTTCATTGTCTTTATTAATAGACTGTGGTTGTTGTCAGGTGCCATCAAGTCTGCTTTGACTCATAGCACAACAGAATGAAGCACTGTCCAGCCCTGTGTTATCCTCACAATTGTTGTTATGCTTGAGCCTGATGGTTACTTCTGTCACTATGCCAATCACTCTAGTTGGGGGTCTTGCTCTTTTTTGCTGATCCTCTACTTTATCAAGCATGACGTTCTTCTCCAGGTACTGATACCCTCAATCACATGTCTGAATTGTTAAAGAGGAAGTCTTGCCATCCTGGCTTATAAGCAGCATTCTGGCTATACTTACTCCAGCACAGGTTTATTTGTTCTTCTGGCATTTCATAGTACTTTTAATATTCTTTATAACAGAGACAAAATAGTAAAATCTATGAACAAAAAAGTAAAAAAAAAAAAAAAAAGCACTAATTGTCAAATAGTTAAATGAAGTCCTTCCCTAGTATATAAGTCTGGTGGAGATAGTTTTTCAAAATAGTAATCGATATTTTCTTCCTGACACATCACCAAATTGAAAGCTACAGGGAAGAGCACAGATGACTGAGAGAACAGAGTATAACTGCAAAAAGAGAATATGAACTAAGTCCAAATAACTACATTATCAAAATAGTGATTATATTAAAAAAATATGAGCTTAGAGAAACACTCCCTTATACTTACCCATACTAATAAGAATAGATAGAGTAAGTGAATACCATTAAGGTAGTATGAGAGTAAGAGGAGGTAGAGATAGAATTAATAGAATAAGAATATGAAGGTTTTTGCTTTGCTTTGTTTTTATTCAAAATTACGTGTTTTGTACAAATTACAGGGATGACACTGAAGTCTTTGAATGTATTAAATCATCCTGGGAAAACTTTGGTGAGGTCAGAGGAAAGAAGAGAATGGTTTGCAAACTTTCAGCTGATTACTGATCATTGCAACCCCAGAGATGCATTCTGCACTGTAAACTCAAAAGTAATCTAGAGCAATCATGGTCTGGAATATCTAGAGCTCCAGATAAAAATTTTGGTTTCCTGTGTGCCTAATATAAGCATAAAGGGGAAACAAATGTTCCCCATGTGTTCAGAATGTATTTTCTTTATATTTACCATAATATATGTATTCTTTCTTTCCTTTATATCTAAGTTCATTTCACCATATGATAACTGTTTTTGTGCTTTGTCATGATTTTGATGAAATTCTTATTTCTCACCTAGAAAAAGAATTCATTTCTGGGGGGCATATTTAAAATAAATAAAGTTAGGCAAATAGAGCAACGTTATCTTTTAGGATTCTGTGACTATATATATATATAGTACCAAGATAGTGGGGGCTCTAGAGAATCAAATCATAAGGATGAATTTTCTAAATTGGTTCTTAAGTCTGACTAAATTTAAAGGCACTGATAAAGGGTGGAGGCATGTCTGACCTTCACTATGTAGGAATCAGCTTTGTTGTTGTTGTTAAGTACCGTGGAGTTGGTTCTGACTCTTAGCGACCCTGTACAGGGTTTCCAAGGCTGTAAATCTTTATGGGAGCAGAAAGCTTCATCTTTCTCCTGTGGAATAGCTGGCCATTTCAAACTGCTGACCTTGAGGTTCACAGCCCAACTCATAACCACTACACTACCAGAGCTCCTTAGGAACCAGCCTTAGGCTAATTTCAAATTTAGTCCTCTTTTCCCTTTGTTGAGTCAGGGGAAATCAAACATGGTCCCTACTTGGTTTAAGTAGTAGCTAGTGTGAGGAGCAGGATTCACTGCAATGGCTTTAGATTAATGAAAATGTGAGGTTTTGTAAGAGAAAGAATGAAAGGGAATGAGAATACATGCTTAAGGAGAGGAGATAGCATAAGCGGAGGGAGAGTAGCAACTTCTGGGGTTGCCTGGAGCCAATGTCAGGCTGGTAAAATTAGATGACCAATGGGGGAGTCAGTGTCTACTGAAATCCATCCTGCCAGAGGTCCAAGGTAATATGCATGTGAATGAGGTTAGTCTAATAGAGAAGAAAAGATTGTAATTGAGTGTTTTCAAAGGTTTATGCATTTGACTGCCTTATGGAGACTGGTTTCTCCTGCCTATTATTGTAAGAATAAGAATAAATATACATATGTGATAGGAATACTGAGAATTATGATTGCAGAATTATTATTGTAAGAATAGATATACATTTGTGAGAGGAATACTAAGAATTATTATTGCAGATAACTTCTAAACCCACTTTCATTCTATACTTGATTGGATTTGCTAAAAGGGGATTTAGAATTTTCCTGGAAAAAATAAGCTTCTAGGTTTAAACCCTTGTGGAATGTGGGGCTGGAGATGGAATACTGAGCCCCAGCCAGAACCTTCAGAGTTAGGATATTTGCATTTGAAAAGACATGCAAACTAACCCAGAACTCCTTGGAGAACCAGAGATTCAAAAAGAGAAAAAAATTGGACAGTTTGGCATTTTGAGTTTCAGAGGCATCAAGGCAAAGAAAGTCTGCCCATCAGAAAAAAAACCCTTCTAGGACTAAAAGGAGCTCTGGTAGCGTAGTGGTTACGAATCGGGCTGCGAACCTCAAGGTCAGCGGTTTGAAACTACCAGTCGCTCCACGGGAGAAAGATGAGGTTTTCTACTCCCGTAAAGATTTACACCCTCGGAAACCCTGTACAGGGTTGCTATGGGTCGGACCCGACTTGATGGCACTTAACAACAACAACAAGGACTAAAAGTTAAAAAGATATGGAAAGCCATATGTTTGTTGGTAACCACATGGGTCTACTTGTGAGAGGAATTGGGAGAAACAAAGCAATGAAGGCACAGCTGAGTTTGGACATATTCCATTGGCACCTTTGGACCTTGAGAAGAGGGAAGTCTGGCTGGTCTGAAGTTTAGAGAATTGTGTGAGCTCCTAAGCTCATGGGCACTGACATAGCCCATGAGGACTAGGATTAACAATTAAGGGACCAGCTGGTTTGAAGTGCAGGTAGGTATGTGAACTTCCAAACTTGCAGCTGGTACCCATCTGACCTAGTTTGGATAGCTAGGGCTGAGTTGTGACCAGAAGCTTACCAGATGAAGATAAAGATATTTGATATTGTGAGCAAGTGTGAATTGCTACAATTTGTTTGACTGAGCTTTTGCTTGTGGATGCAGCAGCTCAAAATTCCATCCACAATGGAAGATTCTTCAGGTCAAGAACACTCTCGTCTCTTCAGTGTTCTGAGTTGATGTTATTGTTGTTGTTAAGTGCTTTTGAGTCAATTCTGACCCATAGCGATCCTGTATAGGGTTTCCAAGGAGAAACTCGTGAGTCTTAAGCACTGACCTTGTAGTTCAAATGACTTTGAGGTCTGATGCATTAGCCCACAGTGTCACACTAGAACTCATGATAGGGATAGACAATTTAGACACTGGCTATCAAGAATGGGGGGCTATAAAGGCATGACGTCACTGCCTTACAAGTTTTCATAGGTGTGATTAGTTTTAGAATGAGGAGACAAGGGAGAATCCCTACTTACAAGATTTCCTCTTTCCCAGATGGGTCTGGTGAAAGGAGGTGGATCATGATGCTGATAGGATTTTATGATTTAATTGTGAGTAATTATTAGCAGGATTAATTATGATTGTCAAAACTGTAATTTTAGAAGAAGTGTCACTAAAATGGGAAAGTAGTTATTTTTCATTTCAGGATCAATTGATCCTAGGACCAGCAAGAAGGAAGAGCATGAGTGAAGTATGGAATCCATGCCTGGAAAAGTGGCAGTGGTACAGATGGCTGTAGAGTCCATGCCATGGAGAGACAGAGCAGCTTCAGACACGTGGTCGATGGACTGAGTAACGTTGTGTGCCCACAGGCAGTAGACTGGTTTTCAAAATGTGACCTTTGGACATTTAAGTGAATATATTTTTATTGGTTTGTTTTGTACGTGTGCATCAAATATTTTTGTTTTGTTCATTTGTGAAATGTAAGATGTAAATGGAGTCAGGGTGTTTTCAGTTGTATGTTTTTTAGTTATGTTAAGTGTAGGTATGGCTTCATAATTTTCTTTATTTAGATACTATACATAGAGGTTATAGGTTCGAGTTGCCAAATGTGGACTGTAATGGTTAGGGTTCTGTGTCAACTTGACTAGGCAAGAATTTCCAGAGGCTTAGCAGTTGAGACGTAATTATTCACATGGGGATGAAACCTAATACAAGCATAGTTAACTCTATGATGAGTAGCTATGAGCAGCCAATCAATTGAAGGGATGCTTCCTTGAGGGTGTGGCCTGTTCCTAATATAATAGACATAAAGGAAAAACTGTCCCTCTCTGTCTTCCACTGGGGTCCAGGGACTCTAATTAAAGCCTGTTCTTTAAAAATAAACCTCCATAAAGTCAGTCTGAACCTCAAGGTTGATGGTTTAGCTCACCAACGGCTCCTTGGAAACCCTATACAGGATCACTATGAGTTGAAATCTAATGGATGGCACTTAACAACAACTACAACATATACATATAATAAATGTTTCACTGGTTTTGCTGTTCTTGAAAAGTTGTTATATGAGTGTTCAGCTAGCCAAATTGATTAAATATATTGTGAGCATAATAACAATTATAAATAAGAGACTGTGATGAAGATACAATAAAAGATTAAAAATGACCTAATAATTATTCACATTAATAATGTCATAAAGAAAGTTACTAGACACAGATATCTCATAGAATAAACTTTAAAGCTAAAATGATACGTACAATTTTTTTATTTGAATAAAATTTAATACAAGGAATTGGATAAATTCTGCAACTTTCTTGTATTTTTGTATACCAATAAACCCTTCTATGTTGTGATATTCAACATCTTCTTTCAGGATAGCTTAGGTGCCATATCATCTAATGTAGGGTCCTACAACACAAAGACTGAAGAAGGATGTGATTTTGAATCCATATTTAAGAATACTAAATTATCACATAATGAATATAAATTAAAATTATAACATATAATTCCCACAACCAAAGGATCTTTGTGCACACCCCTCCAATAAAATTCCCTCCTATATATATGAAAGCAATTAATAAAATATTCCTATAAAATCAAAGAAGCTGTTATTAAACAAAAATACTAGGGTAGGCGAAAAGTTAGCCATGGTATTTTCAATCTCCTCATATGCATATGAAAGTTGGAAAATGAATCAAGAAGAAGTAATAAGAATTGATGTATTTGAATAATAGTGTTCACAAAAAATATTGAATATATCATGTATTGCTAGAAGAACAAATAAATCTGTCTTGGAAGAACTACAATCATAATGTTCCTTAGAAGCAAGGATGGCAAAATTTGTCTCATGTACTTTGGCCATGTAATCCACAGGAACCAGTCCCTGAAAAGGACATTATGGTTGGTTGAATAGAGGGCATGCAAAAAAGAGGAGAATGTCCAATGAGATGGCTTGACACAGTGGTAGCAACAGTGAGCTCAAACATAACAATTGTATGGATGGTATAGTACTGGACAGTGCTTCATTGTGTTATATGTATAGGGTCACTAAACACTGGACTGTGAACTATAAGGTTGATATTTCGAGCCCATCGGCCGCTTTGTGAAAGAATGATCAGGATTTCTACTCATGCAAAGACTTACAGCCTCAGAAACCCAATACACGGCCAATGTGAGTCAAAACTGCCTTGACGACACTTAACAGTATCAGTGATTTGGAGCAGACTCAATGGCATCTAACAACAACATATGTTCATAAATACACATATGCGTGTTTACCATGGTGTTCTATAACATCATGATAAAAGGAGAGAAGATTTAAGTTGTCAAAGACATCATTTTGCTTGGATACACAATGTCCATGAAAGCAGCAATCACAAAACCAAATAACATATTGCATTAGGCAAATCTGCTGCACAAGACCTCTGTAAAGTGTTCAAGAGCAAATATATCAGCTTGAGGACTAAGGTGAACTTTATCCAAGCCATGGTGTTTTCAAACACTTCATATGCATTCAAAGTTGGACAATGAATAAGGAAGACTGCAGAAGATTCAGTGCATTTTAATTACGGTATTTGCAAAGAATATTGAAAGTACTATGGATTGCCAGAAGAATAAACAAATCTGTCTTGGATGAAGTGCAAACAAATGTTCCTTAGAAATGAGGATGGCAAGACTTTGTCTCTTGAACTTTGGACATGTTGTCAGGAGGAACCAGTTCCTGGAGAAGAACATCATGCCTGGTAAAGTTTTGGGTCAGTGAAAACCATGAAGACCTTCATGAGATATGTTGAGACTGTGGTCGCAACAATGTTCTCAAACATAATAATTGTGAGGATGAACAATAATATGCATGTGTGTGTATATATATGTGTGTTTCTGTGTGTAATTATTGTCGTTGCTGTTAAATGCTATCCAGTTAGTTTCAACTCATAGCAACCCTGTATAAGGTCTCCAAGGGGCAGCTGATCAGTTACACCAAGACTCCATAGATAGATATGTGCAGCGTGATTGCTCTGTAGGATAAGCACTAGACTGTGAACCACAAGGTTGGAGGTTGAATCCCACCAGTCACTACACATGAGAAGGATGAGGCTTTCTGCTCTTGCCAAGATTTACAACCTCAGAAATGCTATACAGGGTTGCTATGAACTGGAACCAACTCAATCACACTGAAAACATCAACAACATATAACATATTGTTGTTGTTGTTGGTTTAGTGCCATCGAGTCGGTTCCGACCCATAGCGACCCTGTAAAGGGTTTCTGAGGAGCAACTGCTGAGCTTGAACCACCAACCTTGCAGATCAAACGGCATTGCAGTCTGGCGCATTAACCTACAACGCCACACCAGGACTCCTCTGGTAGCGTAGTGGTTACGAATCGGGCTGTGAACTACAAGGTCAGCAGCTCGAAACTAACAGCTATTCTGCGGGAGAAAGATGAGGCGTTCTGTTCCCGTCAAGATTTACAGCCTCTGAAACCCTGTACAGGGTCGCGATGACTCCATGGCACACAGCCACCACCATATAACATACTAGGAGATATATAATGAGAGAAAGAGAGAGAGTCCTGGTGTGGTGCTGTGGGATAAAACACTAGATTGCAAAGTCAGTTTGAACCACCAGGTTGACAGTTCAAACCCACCAACCGCTCCTTGGAAATCCTATACAGCGTTGCTATGAGTCAGAATCGACTCATTGAGACCCTGTATAGCACTTAACAACAATATATATATACACACACACACACAACAATATATATGTTGTTAAGTGGCATCGAGTTAGTTCCAACTCATAACGACTCTGGGTAGGGTTTCCAAGGAGTGGCTGGTGGGTTTGAACCACCTCATTGGGGTTCAAATCAACCTTGCAGTTCATTTTATCCTACAGCACCACACCAGGATGTATATATAAGTATTACACATGTCTTAGCACCATCACATGACAGAACTAATTGATTCCATTTTAAATACATTTTGAAACAGCTCACAGAGAGTTTAAGAAATTTTCTAAAAGTCTCATGAGTGGCAAAGCTTGGGTTTTGCACTGAGATAATCTGGCAGTGAATTCAGTTGTTCTAAAAACCATGCTGTGCTGTTTCTTCTTACTGTTGGGATTTCTTATATATAATTACTTTAGAAATATTATGGTTTGCAACTTAAGGTGAAATTTAACTTACTCTGGAAAACATAATACGCATGTTCTCTACACTAAATCTCTATATCCTTGGGCAAAAATCAATAAACTCTGATGAGGCATGACCTGTACTGAACAACTTTTAAAATTCTCTATCTTTTATCAAACTTCCCTGGCTAATTGTAGGAGAGAGAAAACATTCTTCTTGCAAAATCATCTGTCAAACACACCACTCCAATGCCAATTTATTTCACTTAATTAATAAGACCACACAGGATGCATCAGAAATCTATTAAGCATTTAGTATGCCTGACTGCTTCAAAATCATCTATATTGAATTTACAAAGTCTAGAAACGCTGGGACTTCATCTACTAAATTCATTTTGTACAAAATTCGATAGGATTTATCAGAGCCAGTTAACACTGCTTTAATGACAATGGTGACTTTGTGAATATTAGGCATCACACTAAGCTTGTATTTTTTATGAGATTTATGAATAAACTTTTCGAAAACTTCATAAGCATACTTGAGAAGGGCCTTTCATCCATGGAACATTAATTTAAATACATGCAATCAATTATTCTACAGTTTTTCTTATTCACTGTTCAACTTTAAATTGCATTTGAGGCACTTGAAAATACCATGGCTTGTGTCATGGACACCTTAGTCCTCAAAGTGACCTCTTTTGCTCTTTAACACTTTAAAGAGGTCTTGTGCAGCAGATTTTCTTAATAATATACAACACTTGATTTCTTCACTGCTGCTTCCATGGACGTTTATTGTGAATCCAAGCAAAATAAAGTCTTTGACAACTTCAATATTGTTAATATGATTTGAAACTGACTTGACAACACTTAACAACATCAATAAGTTGGAACAGACTCAGTGACATCTAACAACAACATATGTACATAAAAACACATACGTGTATATATCATAATGTTTCATAAATGCTCCAAAGTTATACAGAACAACTCACTAATGGCACTAATTTTCTATGAAGAAAAAAATTTTAAACAAGTTTATCTTGGTCCTTAATATACTAAGTTAATAAACTTTTTCAATATACTAAATTCTGTTCCCTAAGACTATGATTCAAATCCATCCCCTTCTTCTTTTCTTTTATTTTTATTCAACTAAATTTTCAATAAAATTGACTAAGCATACTATAGCACTAGCACAAGAAAAGGAAAATCAACAAATAGAATTAAAAACAATTAGTTCAAATCTCTATTTAAATAATCATTGGATATTTCAAGTGAGTCAGTCAAATATATATACTACATTAATGCTGTTTGTTTACTAGCATGTTCATCTATATCTGAAAATGAGAAACTCAATGTTGCTCTGTTCTTCCTGACTTAGTGCTGGTATATAAGGAGCTTCGAAGTCATCACCTACATCTTCATAAGAAAAACAAAACAAAAACAACTAAACTAAATAAACTGAAAATCAGTGACTTTTCTTCTACTCATCAGAAAATTGAGGTAACAACTAGACTTTTATTCGCCAAACTGCTAATGCAACAACACCAAAAACAGATTTTGGCGTAAGACAAAGAGAATACTTCTCATCGCAAACATTCACATATTTCCAGCGTAAAACCAGTGGATTTCAGTTGAGAACGGTTTAAGACTTAGATTTTATTTATAAAGGAGCCCTTAGTGAGTCCTGGTATGGTTCTATGTAATAATGTACTGGACCTCAAGGTTGTTTGAACCATAAGGTGAGCGGTTCAAATTCACCAATTGCTCCTCAGAAACCCTATACAGGGTCACTATGAGTCAGGGTAGACTATGAGTCAGGGTCTACTATGAGTCTAAATCAACATGACAGCATGTAACAGCAACAACAGAGATAAAATCAAAGGCAACAAGAAAGAATAAAAAGAAAAAAAAAATAAGCAAAATAAGATAGCATAAGCTTCTGACATCAAAAGCTACATTAAACACAGTATACCCAGAATAACCTTGTTCTAAGGTTTAACAAAAAAAACCCACAAAAACCTATTCAAACATATTTTAGACCCTTTATTATTAAACAGGACACAGATAAGACAAACATAAGTCATTCAGATGAGGGAGACCATAAAAATAAGACCATTATGGTGTCCACAGGATTCACAGCCAAGTACATAAACAAAGGATATCATCACAAAATTATGATGGCAGCAAATCTAAGTATCAGGCAGGATTCTGAAAGTGAGAAAGGAACCATGACTGGAGAATAAACTATTGTAGATTAGAAAACCTTACAGTGTTGGTTCTTAGACCTCCAGCTACTTCAGTCTATATATGACTCATGATCATGAAAAGCCCTATTACCCCACTATACATTAAAGGGCAGGCCCAGGAAAGTACCTGAGGGTGAGACAGCTCCTCCCTGGATTGACTTGTTAAGTGTTGTATGTACAATAGAATGAAACACTGCCTGGTCCAGTCTTCACAACTGTTATCATCTCTGAGTGCATTTTTGCTGCCACTTTGTCAATTCATCACATCGAGGGTTTTCCTTGACTATTTACATTACTGAGTATGATGTTCTTCTCCAGGGAATGGTTCCTACTGTTTATATGTTAAAAGCACATGAGACAAGTCTTGCCATCCTCATTCTAAGGAATATTCTGATAGAACTCCTTCCAAGATAGATGTTTATTCTTCTGGAAGTCTTTCAATATTCTTTGCCAACACCAGCTTAAATTTCTGACAACTCCCTGTCAATGTATTGCTAAACACATTTAAAAATTGTCTTCAGCAAAATTTTACTTGCATGTAGTATTAACATTATTGTTTGATGATTTCTGCATCCCATTGGTTCACTTTCTTTGGAATGGACACAAATATGAGTCTCTGTCAATTGGTTGATCAAGTAGCTGTCTTCTAAATTTCTTGGCATAGGTGAGTGAACACCTCCAGCACTGCATCCGTTTGTTGAAATGTTTCCATTTGTATTCCATCAATTCCTCTAGTCTTGCTGTTCACCAATGCCTTCAGTGCAATATGGCATTCTTCCTTCAATATCCTTAGTTGTTGATCTTATGATGACTCTCAAAATGATTGAACATTGACCAATTCTTTTTAGTAGTGACTCTGCTCCTTCCATCTTCTTTTGCTGCTTCTAGCATCCTTCAACATTTTGTCCACAGAATTCTTCAATATTGTAACTTACAGTTTGAATTTTTTCTTCAGTTCCTATATGTTGTCTTCTCAAGCTGCCCTTTGGAAATTTCTGTTCAGCTATTTTACTTCCTTATTTCTTCCATTCACTTTAGCTTCTCTATGTTCACAATCCAGTTTCAGAGTCTTCTTCTGACATCCATTTTGGTCTTTTTAATGACCTTTTGCTTTTTTCATATATGATGTTCTTGATGTCATCTCACCAATCCTCTGGCCTTCAGTCATTAGTGCCTAATGCATCAAATCTATTCTCGAGACTCAGGTAACATATTTTCTAGACTATATTTGCGCTCTTGTGGATTAGTTTTAATTCTCTTCATTTTCAGTCCTGATTTTCCTAGTAGAAACTGATGGCCTGTTCCACAGTATGCCCCTGGCCTAATTTTGGTTAATGATATTTAGCTTCTCCATTGTTTCTTCCCACAGATATAGTTAATTTGATTCTTTTGTGTTTTATTTGGTGAGGCCCATTTGTATAGTCATCTTTTTTGTTGCTGAAGAAGGTATTTGCAATGAATTAGCTACTAGTCTTGAAAAATTCTATCATGCAATCTCCAGCATCATTTCTATCAGCAAAGTTTTATTTTCAACTACTGATCCTTTCTCTTTGTTTCTGACATTCACATTCCAATTACCAGCTCTGTTCACCGAATTCCCTTAGGGTCCCATACAAAATAAGGCTTTATTTTCTAAAAACCTGCTGTAATTATTGGAGTCCCACTGTGACTTTGTAGGATAAGCATTGGACTTCTAACCACAGGCCAGTGGTTCAAATCAACTAGCTGTTCCTCAGAATCCCTACACAGGATCATTATGAATCAGAACTGACTAAATGGCACTTAACATCAAAACAATAACCTATAGCAATATCAGTTGTAGGAAGATAAAATGACCAATTTTAATATTAGCGATTAAATTTAGCTTTTCTTTTGAAATAAAACATGCCACTTTTGTTCATATTTTACACATGTTTTTCTATCATTAAGGACAGCAGCACTTGTCTTTAGAGTAAGTTGAGGGTTGTTATTCTACAGAAGATCATACTTGAGACATATGTGAAATGGTCAAATGTCAAACAACAAAATAATTCTGTAAAGCATAATTTAGGAAGTCCATTGCTGTGTCACGATGGCATCAGTGACAGTTGATACCTTGTGTAAACTAGACAGGATCAGAATTCTCCATGAGAATATTCAGTTGAGATGTAGGTATCCTCCAATGTGATTTGGTGTGATAAACAAATACAAGAGTTAAGTGTGTGATATTGGTGTTGTAGCTCTTGTTAGGTGCCATGGAGTCTGTTCCCATTCATAGTGAACTTTACGTACACCAGAACAAAGAACTGCCTGGTCCTGTCCTAGCTTCACAATCATTAAGCTTGAACCCATTGCTACTGCCATTGTGTAAGTACACGTCCTTGGAGTTTCTTCAACTTTTTCACTGACCTTCCACTTTGTATGAAGTATGAGAGGCAAAATCTGGTCATCCTGGCTTCTAAGGAGCATCCTGGCTGTACTTCCTCCAATACAGATTTGATTTTTTTCTTCTAGTAGTAGCTTCTTCTAGTAGTTCAGGCAATAATATTCTTTTAATATTCTTATACAATACCATATCTCAAATGCATCAATTCTTCTACAGTCTTCCTCATTCATTGTCCAACTTTCACATGCACCATGCATAAGAAGCTATTGAAAATATCATGGCTTGGGTCAGGCAAACATTAGTCCTCAAACTGACACCTTGGTTCTTGAACACTTTAAAGAGTTCTTGTGCAGCTGATTCCCTGAATGCAATGTGTCATTTGATTTCTTGACTAGTGTTTCCATGAGTGTTGATAGTGGATCCAAGCATAATAAAGTCTTTGACAATTTCAATCTTTTCTCCATTTATCATGATGTTATTTATTGGTACAAAATGAAATGAAACACATAAACATCGATGTCCTAGGCATTAGTGAGCTAAAATGGATCCGTATTGGTGATTTTGAATCTGACAGTCTCATGTTTTACTATATCAGGAATGATAAATTGGTGAGGAGTTTTGTTTTCTTTATATGTAGTTGAAACCCAACTGGTAAGATCCATGTGCACAGTCATCTTTTATGTTGTTTAAAAAAGGTATTGAAATGAAGAAATCACTGGCCTTGCAAAATTCTATCATGTGATATCCAGCATCACTTCTATCATCAAGACCATATTTTTCAACTGCTGATCCTTCCTCTTTTTTCTAACCTTTTCATTCCAATCACTAGTAATTATAAATACATATTAATTGCATGTTTGATCAGTTTCAGACTGAAGCAGTTGGTAGAATTCTTCAATTTCTTCATCACTGGATTTAGTGGTTAGTGTGCAAATTTGAATAATAGTGGTATTAACTGATCTTCCTTGTATGTTTATGGATATTATCCTATCACAGACAGCATTCTTCAAGATAGCTCATTAAATGTTACTGATGATGAATGCAATGCCTTTACACTACAATTTACCATTCCTGATATAGTAAAGCATGAGATTGTCAGATTCAAAATCGCCAATATGGGTCCATGTTAGCTCATTAGCCTAGAACATAGATGTTTATGTGGTGAGGAGGTCAGGTAGATTGCAGGATGCAATTGTTGTTGTTGTTGTTAAATGCTGTCGAGTCGGTTCCGACCCATAGCGACCCTGTACAGGGTTTCCAAGGGTGTAAATCCTTACAGGAGTAGAAAGCCTCATCTTTCTCCCGCGGAGCGGCTGGTAGTTTTGAACCGCTGACTTTAAGGTTCGCAGCCCGATTCGTAACCACTACGCTGATGCAATAGACTGTCTTAAATAGAGGGAAAAGTTAATAGACTATAGGGTAACCTCAAAGAAAGTTAATAATTTACAAGTTACCATGAAAATGAAGATCCTTGCAGAACAAGGAAACATTAAAAGTAAGAAGAAACTGACAAGTCTTTTGTTTCACAAAAAACATGAATTCAGCACAAGAAGGCGTGAAGGACAAAAAAATTAACCTAATGACAGCAATTAATAATTCATACCTATGGATAGTTACACTGAATGTCAATGGATTAACTGTACAAGTGAAGAAACAGAGAGTGGCACAATGGATAAGAAAAAAAGACCCTTCAATAAGCTGCCTGCAAGAGACACACCTTAAACACAAAGACAAAAACACACTAAAAGCTAAAGGATGGAAAAAAATATGCCAAGCTAATTTCAATAAAAGAAGAGCAGGAGGGGCAATACTAATCTCAGATACAATAAACTTTAAGGCAAAAACTAGCATAAGAGATAAAGAAGGATACTATCTTATGATTAAATGGCCAATTGAGCAAGATTATATAACCATAATAAATATCTATGCTCCCAATGACAGAACACAAGATATATAAAGCAAACCCTTCTAGAATTGAAGAAAGAAATAGACAAATCTACAATTATACTGGGAGATATTAATATACCACTTTCCAAAAGGGATAGAACAACCAGAAAAACAAGACAAAAACTCAAAAAAGATGCAGAGAAACTAAACAGAACAGTCAACCAATTTGACCTAATAGATGTATACAGAACATCCAACCCAACAACAGCACAATACACAATCTTTTCCAGTGTACATGGAACATTCTCCAATATTGACTATGTGTTAGGTCACAAACCAAGCCTCCATAAATTTACAAACATCAAAATACTACAAAGCACCTTTTCAGACTACAATGCTATAAAACTAGAAATCAATGATAAGACCAAGGAAATAAGGTTGCATACATGGAAACTGAACAACACCCTGCTGAAAAGTGAATAGGTAGTAGAAGAAATTAAACATGAACTCACAAAGTTCCTAGAAAGAAATGAGAACCAAAAACAGCATACCAAAATCTTTGGGATATGGTGAAAGCAGTGCTGAGAGGATAATTTATTGTAATAAATGTACACAAACAAAAAGAAGAACGAAAATTAACACATTAACACAGCATCCCCCCTAATTAGAAACAGACCAACAGAAGGAATCTATATTCTCCAAAAGAAAATAAATTGTAAAGAATACAGCAGAAATAAATGAGATGTAAAACAGAAAAAACTATAGAAAGAATCAACAGGACAAGAAGCTGGTTCCTTGACAGGATTAATAAAATTGACAAACCATTGGCAAATCTAACATAAGAAAAGAGGGAGATAACGCAAATAACATGCATTAGAAACCACATGAGTGACGTCACAATGACACAAAAGGAAATCAAAAGGATAATAACAGAATACTATGAAGGAGCTCTGATAGCGTAGTGATTACCAATCGGGCTGCTAACCTCATGGTCAGCAGTTCAAAACTACCAGCTGTTCCACAGGAGAATGATGACTTTCTGCTCCCATAAAGATTTACAGCCTCAGAAACCATGTACAGGGTCACTATGAGTCGGAACTGACTCCACGGCACATAACAACAACAAATGAAGAGTTATATTCCAACAAATTTGAAAACTTAGAAGAGATGCATATATTTTTAGAAAAACATGACCAACCTAAGCTTACATAGAGTGATAGAGAAAACTTGAACAGATTCATAACAAAAGAAGAAATTGATCAGGTTATCAAAAAACTCCCAGCCAAAAGAAATTCAGGTCCAGGTGGCTTCAATGGTGAGTTCTATCAAACATTCAGGGAAGAGCTGTCATCAGTTCTACTCAAATTATTCCAGAATATAGAAGAGGATAGAAAACTTCCAAATACATGTTATGAAGCAACTATAACCCTCAGACCAAAACCAGGGAAGCACATCACCAAGAAAGAAAATTATAGACCAGTATCCCTCAGGAACATAGATACAAAAATACTTAACAAAATCCTAACCAACAGAATCTAACAGCACATCACAAAAATAATACATCATGACCAAATGGGATTCCTATCAGGGATGCAAGATTGGTTCAGCATTAGAAAAAGAATCAATGTAATCCACCATATAAATAAGAAAAATGAAAAGAAGCACATGATCATATCGATTGATGCAGAAAAGGCATTTGACAAAATCCAACATCTATTCCTGATAAAAAAAACACTCAACAAGGTAGGAATTGAAGGGAAATCCCTCAATATAATTAAGAGCATATATACCAAACCAACAGCCCACATTACTCCCAATGGAGAGAACTGAAAGCCTTCCCTTTGTGAATAGTATCCAGACAAGGATGACCTTTGCCACCACTCCTATTCAGTATTGTGTTGGAAGTCTTAGCCAGAGCTATACTGCAAGTTAGGGAAATTAAGGGTATCCAAAAAGGCAACAAGGACGTAAAACTCTCTCTACTTGCAGACAATACAATTCTATACTTAGAAAACCCCAAAGAGTTAGTAAAAAAGCTACTAGACCTTATTGGAAGATTCAGCAAAGTGGCAGGGTATAAGATCAAAATACATGAATCAGTTGTATTCCTCTATACCAATAATGACAACACTGAAAAGGACATTAGGAAAGCAATATCATTTACAATAGCTGCTCAAAGGATAAAATATCTAGGAATAAATGAAACCAGAGAAACAAAGAATCTATACAAAGGAAACTACAAAACACTACTAGAAGAAACCAAAAGAAACTTACAAAAATGAAAGAAAATACCATGCTCCTGGATAGGAAGATTTAACATTGTGAAAATAACAATACTGCCCAAATCAATGTATACATATTACGCAATCCCAATCCAGATTCCAATGTCATTCTTTAAAGCAAAGGAAAAAACAATTATAAACTTTATATGGAAATAAAGAGACCCAGGATAAGCAAAGCACTGTTTAAGAAGAAGAATAAAGTTGGAAGCCTCTCACTACCTGATTTCAAAATTTACTACATGGCTACATTGGTCAAAACAGCTTGATACTGATACAATCAAAGATAAATAAATCAGTGGAACAGAATCCAGAATCCAGAAATTAACTTATATATATACAGCCAACTGATTTTTGACAAAGGGCCTAAGCATTTTGAATGGGGAGAAGATAGTCTCTTCAATAGATGGTGCTGGAAGACTGGAAAGTGATATGAAAAAGATTGAAATAAGACTTTTATCTCACGCCATATACAAAAAACAACTAAGCATGGATTAAGACTTAAATGTGAATGAGAATGTGGTATCCAGATTTCAGGAAGACTTACAAACAACCTATGAAACACAGATGATATGACCTTGCTTGCTGAAAGAGAAGAGGACTTAAAATACTAACTGATAAAGATCAAAGAACACAATCTTAATATGGGTTGCCCCTCAATGTAAAGAAAACAAAAATCCTCACAACTGGACAAATGGTTTGTTGTTGTTAAGTGTCATTGAGTCAGTTCCAACTCATAGTGACTCTGTATAGGGTTTCTGAGGAGCAGCTGGTGGGCTTGAACTACTGACTTTGTGGCTCGCAGTCCAGTGCTGATCCATAGTGCTAACATCATGATAAATGGAGAAAAGACATGAGTTTTCAAAGACTTCATTTTGTTCAGATCCACTATCAGTGCTCACAAAATCAGCAGTAAAGAAATAAAAGGACACATTACTTTAGGCAAATCTGATGTACAAGACCCCTTTAAAGTGTTCAAAAGCAAAGATGTCAGTTTGAGGACTAAGGTGCACCTGACCCAACTTATGATATTTTCAATATCCTCATAAGTATGTGATAGTTGGAATAAGGATGACTGCAAAAGAATCACTGCATTTGAATTATGGTGCTGGAGAAAAATATTAAAGTACCACGGAATGCCAGAACAACAAACAAATCTGTTTCAAGAAGTAAAGCCAGAATGTTCCTTCAAAGCCAGAATGGTGAGAATTTGTCTCTCATACTTCAGACGTGTTATCAGGAAGGACCTGTCACTGGAAAATCATACTTGGTAATATGGAGTAACTGCCGTGGTGCCAGCTGCAATGGGTTCAAGGTAACAAAACTGTAAGGATGGCATAGCATCATGTAGTTTCCATTTTGTTTTGCTTAAGGTTGCTATGAGTTGGAACTGACTTAATGGCACCTAACAACAACAATTTAAGCTATTTAAAGTATTTCTATGATAATAAAGAAGGAAAAAAAATGCAAACATCTCACATTATCTTTATATTCTAATTGGGAAAATAAGATGTTTATGTGGATATGTAAAATATGAATTGTTGTTGTTAAGTTCCCTTGACTTGGTGTCAGCTCATAGTGACCCTGTATAGGGTTTCCAAGAAGCAACTGATGGGTTTGAAATGCCAACCTTACGGTTAGCAGTTGAATGCTTATCCTACAGTGCCACCCTTGGACTCCAAAATATGAAATAAATTCAAATATTAGTATTAGAATTAGCAAGTAATACATTTTTTCAATAATATGAAATTAAATCTTAAAGCTTCTTGTTGGAGTCCTGGTGTAGCGCTGTGGGTTAATGCACTGGACTGCAAAGTCGATTTGAATCTCACTAGCCGCCCCTTGGAAACCCTATACAGTGTCACTTTGGGTCACAACTGAGTCTACATCTCTCTCTCTCTCTCTCTCTCTCTCTCTCTCTCTCT
>NW_006408576.1:1219603-1236947 GCF_000296735.1 Chrysochloris asiatica
TTTGTTGGGAGTCCTGGTGTGGCACTGTAAGATGTTGGGGTCCTGGTATGTTGCTGTTGGATAAGCACTGAACTGCTAACTGAAAGGTGAGTAGTTCAAACCTGCCAGATACTCCTCAGAAACCCTATACAAAGTTGCTGAACACTTAACAATAGAAAGTACATAAGAACTGTTATAATAAGTAATTATTATAAAGAAGTGGCAGTAGCCCATGCATTGCATACCTATCAAGTGCCTCTGCACATTATACTAGGTACTTGACAAAATTTATTTTTAATCGTGTGTGGTTTATATATTCTTATTGACATTTCACAGATACATAAAATGAATCTTAGTTTACCATAGATAGAAATGAAACAGCTAAATTTTTTCGAGGTCTGTCTGACCCTAAACTCTAAAATACCTACCATAGTTTCTGGCACTCAACACTTAGTTTATTATAGAACCTTCTTCCTTGAGAGTTCAGAGTCTATATCTCTTGATATAGAATCAGAATATAAAATATGAGTGTTAAAAACCTATTGTGGGCATTGTTGTTAAGTGCCATTTTGACTCATGTTGTTGTTTTTGTTAAGTGCCCTTGAGTCAGTTCTGACCCATAGCCACCCTGTAGAAGGTTTCCAAGAAACATCTGGTGAGCCTGAACCATCAACCTTGCAGTTCAAACTACTCTGCAGTCTGATTCATTAACCCACAGTGCCACACAAGGACTACATGACTTATAGTGACCCTGTATAGGGCTTCAAAGTAGCAACTGGTGATTTTGAACCCCAGATCTTTCTGATAGCATCCAGTTCTTATCCTACAGTGCCACACCAGGACCCCAACAGTACATTGCTATCTTCTAAATATTATGTATAGAAAAAAACTCATTCAAAATACTCATCTTAAAGATGGAAATATTTGTTCTTTCTTTTCTTCTCTTCTATGTCCGGGATGAATTAGTTATACTTTGATATAGGTGTTAAGATTTCTTTCTAAATAAAGCTCATTCTAGAGGATATTAACAGCAATAATGAAGATAGTGTCAAAACTTATGGAACCAGTAATTACTTACAAAGAAAGCGGTGGACCTGAAACTTGCCATTTCATGAAAGAGTAAGAAGTGCTCTTTGCAAATTATAGAGGTGAAGCTGACAAGATGACAGCAAAAAGGCAAAATGATTTATTCTAGAAGGCTTTTCTTAAAGGAAAAAAAATGTCAAATAAAATTCTCAACTCTGAGTGACATTTCTCAAAAAAACAAGAAGAAAAGAAAATGTATAACAAACAATCAGCTATACATACTACATACGCTAGAGCATTAAATTTCCCCACATGATTAATCAACAAATAATTAAGTGAAAACTAAAGTGTGCTTCTGTAGGAAGCCCATCAGCTGTTCCACAGGAGAACGATGAAGCTTTCTGCTCCCGCAAAGATTTAAAAGGTCTCGGAAACCCTATACTGGATCACTATGAGTTGAAATAGACTCAGTGAAACTTTACAACAATAACAACAACCAGAGAACAGATTAATTAACTTTCTAAGAGATATAAAAAATAAATGTTTTTAACTTGAAGCTGACTATCATATACATATATAGATGAATATATACATATGTACTTAATATTTTTCCAAAAAATTTACACTTTTATATTTTTCATTCTTTTTCTTAGTTTTCTCCTTATGATTCTCTTTGTATTTTCTTTTCCCTGCTCCCTAATTTTGTTTTCATTTTTTTCTTCCATTATTTTTTCATTCCCTTTTACTCTTTTCAAAGTTTTGCTTATTCATTTATTTCTCTTTTTTGGCTGTTGTTAGTTGTTTTTCTTTATCTCTTTTTTTCTTTTGCCCAATCTGGTGGGAGACATCAACCATGCCCACAGAGCCAAGCCACATCCCCACCTGCTGTATCCCCATATAAAAGGTGAAGGCTGTCATCCACTTATCATCATCTGATCAATGATAGATTGTGGTCAACACCAGCCCAACCCCACCCTGAACTACACAACACTAAGAGTGAACAAAGAACTTTGTAGACTCTCCCTTACTCTATCACACCTCCAGGAGACATATAGTAAGCATCTAAGAACTCACAACAATCACCAATTAAATACAAAATTTAATAACACCACAATGTCTCAGAGACAGCAGAAAACCTCAGCTCACATGAGAAACAAGACATAATGATTCAAACATGTGACCAAAATGCAGAACCAACCACATTTCTGAGGAAGAAATGGCATTGGAACTACCTGAGTAGAAATTCAAAGGAATTATATTTAGTTACCTTTAACAGATTAAGAGAAAGAACAAAGTCACTGAAGAAGAATCAAGGAAAACATGGACAAAATTCTAGAACATTTCAGGAAAACACTAATGGAACAAATTAACAAAATAATGAATACTTAGAAATCATACAAAAATACCAATAGATGTCTAGAATATTAATACTCAAATTTCAGAGATAGATAAGTCATTGAAAAGGCAAAGAAGCAAACTTGACTTGATGGAAACCAAAATAAACAAGATTAAAGAAAAATTTGCAAATACTAATCTGCTAGAGGAAAAATTACAAGAAAGAAAGAAAAAAATGTAGACGGCCTAAGAATTATATGGGACACCATAAGTAGGAATACCTTACATGTGGTTGAAATTTCAGAACAGGAAGAGACCAAAAGAGAGAGAGAGAGAAAAAAAAAAAAAAATGTCAAAGAACACTTCTTTGATATAGTAAAAGATGAGAAGATATGCATTGAAGAAGCACAATAAACTCCAAGAGGGATAGAGAACAAAAGAAAATTGCCAAAATATATCATAAACTTTTCAAAACCAAATTCAAGGAAAGAATCTTCACAGTACCTCAGAAAAAAGCAAAAAGTTACCAACAAAAGAGAACCAATAAGACTAAGCTTGAATTTATCAGCAGAAATTATCCATGTGGTTGGCAGACACGCCAATGTGAGTTGGGGACTGGCTGCACCACTTTGGTGTTGTGCTTTTGTGCCTGGATTTGGGTGGGCTCAACATTACAAAACTAGAAATTAATAAGAAAATCCAATACTTACAAACTGAATAGCATCCTAGTTTAAAAGGAGATCTGATAGAATCGTAGTGGATTATGAGATGATAAACACAAGGTCAGCAATTCAAATATATCAGCAGCTCCATGAGAGAAAAATGAAGCTTTCTGCTCCCATAAAGATATACAAACTAGGAAACCCTATACAGGGTTGCTATGAGTTGAAACTGACTTCCTGGTATAAAACCACCACCACTACCACCCTGCTTCAAAGCTACTGGGTAATAGACAAAACTACAAATGCAATTAAAAGATTCACTGAATCAAATGAAAATGAAATCCAACACATCAGAACTTTTGGGACACAGTAAGCACAGTGATCAGAGAGCAATTTATAGCAATAAATGAACACATTAAAGAAGAAAGAACCCAAATTAACACCTTAACCCAATATGTCCAACAATTAGAAAAAGAGCAACAAAATAAGCTTCCAGTTTCTAGAAGGAAATAAGTAATAACTATTAAAGCAGATATAAATGAAACTGAAAACAGATAAATAGTTAAAAAGATTAGAATTTGATTATTTCAAAAACCCACTGACAAATTTAACAAAAGAAGACACAGACAGCACAAATAAGAAATGTAATGAGTGACATCACAACAGAACCAACTGAAATTAAAAGGAGACGAAAGTATATCATTAATATTCTCCAGCAAGCAAGAAAACCTAGGAGAAACGGGCATGGTTCCAGAAGCAAACTAACACATAATGATGTAAAAAAATATAAACAGATCCACAATAAAAGAATAAATTGAACAGGTGATTAAAAAATTTCCAACAAACCAAATTTCTGACCCTGACAGTCTCACTGACAAATTATGAGAAGCGCTGACACCAATTCAGAGAAGAGTTGATATCAATTCTATTCAAACTATTATAGAATATAGAAAAGGAGTGAATACTACCAAAATCATTTTATGAAGTAAGCATAACCTATTTTCAGAGCCAGGCAAAGCTATCACTAGAAAAAAACAACAACTATAGATTAATATACGTCATGGAAACAGATATAAATTTGCAACAAAACCCTAGCCAACAGACTCCAACAAAAGAAAATTATATATCACAACCAAGTTGGAATCATACCAGCTACGTAAGGATACTTCAAAATTAGGAAAACAAGAATACATAATCCACCACATAAATAAAACAAGCACATGCCCATATCTACTATTGAGTAAGTCATTTGAAAAAAATCCAAGACCCATTCCCGATAAAAATACGTTCAACAAAACAGGAATAGAATGATAATTCCTTGACATAAATAAGTATATATACAAAAAACAGTGGTCCACATTATTCTCAATGAAAAGAGACCGAAAGCATTTTACATCAGAACTAGAACCAGCCAAGGATGCCCTTTCTCACTACTCCTATTCAATATTGCTTTGGAAGTCATAGCCAGAATAAGAAATGGAATTGAAAAGCATCCAAATTGGCAAAGAAGAAGTAAAACTATCTCTATTTACAGATAATATGTTCCTAAGCATAGAATATTCCTCAGTAAGAAAATTACTGGAAAATCTTGAAAGATTCAGCAAAGTGGCAGGGTACAAGATTAACGTACAAAAATTAGTCTATGTTCTTTAAACTAACAAAGACAACTCTGAAAAGAAATGAAGAAAGCAATATTATTTACAGTAATGATTCTAAAATACGGATAAATCTAATCAAAGATACAAAAGACCTAGACAATAAAACTACAAAACACTATTAAAAAATAACAGAAGAGATTTACATAAATGGAAGAATATAGCGTAGTGGTTACCAATCGGGCTGCAAACAGCAAGGTCAGTAGTTCAAAACTATCAGCTGTTCCACAGGAGAAAGATGAGGCTTTCTGTCCTTGTAAAGATTTGCAGCCTCAGAAACCCTGTATAGGGTCACTATGAGTCAGAACCGACTCCATGGCAGACAACCAGCATACCATGTTTATACATAGAAATGCTTAATATTGTGTAAATGTCACTACTACCCATTGTGATCCAAGGGAGGGAAATCCTGAGCCAGATCCCATTATTATTTTTTAAAGAAATGGAAAAACAAATCAACAACTTCATATGGAAGGAACAAGATCATAAATAAGCAAAGCACTACAAAAGAACAAACTAGGGGATCTGACTTTTCATTCTGGTTTCCCTTGTTTTGCTTGAATGACTGCTTCAGGTTCTGCAAGAGAACAATTAAGCCTTTTGGAATACCCATAATTTGCAATGTCATCCATAGTTTGTTACAATCCACAGAGTCTAATACAGGGACGGCAGTGGAGGCCAAGCCTGGTCAGCCAGGACATGACAGGTGATTCCTTGTGTGCAAGGAACCAGGAAGGAGAGGCCATTCTGAGAGAGCCTTCTAGGCTATTTGCAGGGGCCCAAGAACAACTACCCATCTAGGCACCTGACTGGATTGGAAGCCAGAGGGGGATAGGAGAGGAGATCTTGGGCAACGGGGCATGCAATGGACAGGATGTCGCACCCCACTTGCCACCTTGGCCAAGGAGCCCACAATGCTACCCACTGCCACCCCACCCCCTACACACACACCCGACAATCCTTACGCACTTGACAGCCACCCCCACACAACGCTACCAGTGGAGGCCTGGCTCAAGCAAGCAAGGGTTTTACCCCAATACCACTGGACCCCTTGTTCCTTTAGAGGGCGCATAGGGTGAGGTTGGTATGAGACACCCAAAGCGGTGAGCCTGGTTCAGGGGAGAGGCCAGGAGACAGAACTCACACATGCTGACAAGATCAGTGAGGTGATAAGGTGAGGATTTCAGGACACCAACAACCAGGAGAGGCACAGCAGGAGGGATAAAAGCTCTGATGCAGGCAAGTTCCAAGGAAAACACACATGAGGCCACACGCCAGAGGGTAAATCACTTATCACAAAAGCCCAAGGGCTGCCCCATTATGCTAGGATGGACCTTGAAACCTCCCATAGTCTGCCATCTACAGCCACCTTTCCCCACCCTGACCTCTGGCTCCACCAATATAAGAAAAAAACCTTTGAATCAAATGAGAATGATAACACAACATACCAAAACCTTTGGGACACAAGAAAAGCATTGTTTAGAAGGCAATCTATAGCACTAAATGTACAGATTTAATAAGAAGAAAGAACCCAAATAAAACACATTAATTAATGCATTATCTGCAACAATTAACCAAAAAAGGCAGCAAAATAATCCTGCCATCAGAAAAAATTAATAATAAAGGTAAGAGCAGAAATAAATGAAACAGAAAATGAAAGCAATAGAATCAAATTATGATGGTTCTTGAAAAGGCTTAATATAATCTACAAGTTGTTGTTGTTGTTAAGTGCCATCGAGTCGGTTCCGACCCATAGTGTTGTTGTTGTTGTTGTTAAGTGCCATCGAGTCGGTTCCGACCCATAGCGACCCTGTACAGGGTTTCCAAGGGTGTAAATCTTTACGGGAGTAGAAAGCCTCATCTTTCTCCCGCGGAGCGGCTGGTAGTTTCGAAACGCAGACCTTAAAGTTCGCAGCCCGATTCGTAACCACTACGCTACAAGCCGTTAGAATATCTAAAAAAAGAAAAGGAAAAGAAGCAAATGTCATGAATGGGAAATGTTATAGATGATGCCATAATAGAACTAAGGGAAATAAAAATAATAAAAACAGAATACTATAAAGGCGCCCCGGTAGCGTAGTGATTACGAATCCGTCTGCGAACCGCAAGATTAGCAGTTTGAAACTACCAGCTGCTCCGCGTGAGAAAGATGAGGCTTTCTGCTCCCGTAAAGATTTACAGCCTCGGAAACCCTGTACAGGGTCTCTATGGGTCGGAACCGAGTCGACGGCACTTAACAACAAAAACTATGAAGACTGTACTTCAACAAATTTTAAAATCTAGAAAAAATGAACAAATTTTCCAAAAACACAACCTATCAAAACTAACACAGATGGAAGTAGAAAAAATGAAATAGACCTATAAAAAAAAGAAGAAATTGATCAGGTCTTTCAAAAATCCCCAACCCAAAACGTCCAGGCACACATGGCTTTACTGGTGAATACTGCCAAACACTCAAAGAAAAGCTGATACCAATTATAAAACCATTCCAAACCATAGAAAAGGATAGAAAACAACTGACTAAATTTTAAGATTCACACAATCAAAATCTTTTGCGTAGTCAATAAAGCACAGGTACACATTTTTCTGGTATTCTTGGCTTTCAGCCATGATCCAGCTGACATCAGCAATGATATCCCTTGTTCCATGTCTTCTTCCGAACCCAGCTTGAACCTCTGGCCATTCCCTGTAAATGTACTGTTGCAGCTGTTCATGAATGATTCTTAGCAAAACTTTACTGGCACGGGATATCAGTGAAATTGTCCAATGATTTCTGCATTCTGTTGGGTCACCTCTCTTTGGAATGGGCACAAATACGAATCTCTTCTAATCATTTGGCAAGGTAGCTATCTTCCAAATTTCCTGCCATAGAGGAGAGAGTGCCTTCAGTGCTGCATCGATTTGTTCAAAGATTTCAATTTATATTCTATCAATTCCAGAAGCCTTATTCTTTGCCAATGCCTATAGTGAGCATCAATGGGCTCAAGCGTGGCAAGAGTTGGAAGGTTGGCCCAGGACCAGGCAGTGTTTCATGTTGTTGTGTATAGGGTTGCTATGAGTCAGGACCAACTCAATGGAACCTAACAACAACATAGTGCACCTTGGACTCCTTCCTTCAATATTAAAATGGCTGGTCTTAAAATTGGTTGAAATTGTTGCTTTATTAAATACACAAAGACTTTCGAGTGTGTGGTTCATGATAAGCTACGGACAACATTGCAGAGAATGAGTATTCTGGACCACATGATTGTGCTCATAAGGAACATGTACATAGACCAAGAGGCAGTTTGAATAGAACAAAGAAACACTAAATGGTTTAAAATTAGGAAAGCTGTAATCTTTCACCGTACTAATTCAATCTGTATACTTAGTAAATTAGAATAACTGGATTATATGAAGAAAACTGAGGCGTCTGGATTGGAGGAAAACTCCTTACCAACTGTAATATGCAGATGATATAACCTTGCTTGCTGAAAGTGAAGAGGACTTAAAATACTTACTGATGTGGATCAAAGACCACAGCCTTCTGTATGGGTTGTGCCTCAATGTAAATAAAGCAAAACTTCTCAGTACTGGACCAATCAATAATATTAAGGCAAATGGAGAAAAGAATGAATTTTCCGAAGACTTCATTTTGCTTGGATCAACCATTAACTTTAATGTAAGCAGCAGTCAAGAAATCAAATGACATATTGCATTAGGCAAATCTGCTACACAAGACCTATTTAAAGTGTTCAGGAGCAAAGATGTCAGTTTGAGGACTGAGGTGTGCCTGGCCAAAGCCATGGTACTTTTAATAACCTCATATGCTTGTGGAGTCCTGATGTGGCACTGTAGGGTCTGCACTGGATTGCAAGGTTGGTTTGAACTACAAGCTGATGGTTCAAATCCACCAGTCAGTCCTTGGAAACCCTATGTAGGGTCGCTATGAGTTGGGACCAACTCAATGGCACTTAACAACCACAAAAGCATATGCATGTGAAAGTTGGGCAATGAAAAAACACCATAGAAGAATTGATGCATTTGAGTTATGGTGTTATTAGAGGAGAATATTAAAAGTACCATGGACCACCAAAAAAGAAAACAAATTTGTGATGTATAGCCAGAATGCTTCTTATAAACCATGATGGTGAGATTTCATCTGTCATACATTGGATGTATTATAAGGAGGGACCAGTCCCTGGATATGGACATCATACTTAGTAAGGTAGAAGTCAGTAAAAAAGAGGAAGTTTTGTAACAAAAAGGGGGGAGTAGATAATCTTACAGTCCAAGAACATAGGACCCTAGGATCATCAAGGGAGAAGAGCATGAGTGGAATGTGGGACCCTATCCAGAGGAGCAACACCACCAGAGATGGAAGCAGAGATGATAACATGGAGAGATAGAGCAGCTGAGGACTCCAGACTCCAGGAAAGAGAATGGTTGTGTCTTGGGGGCCAGGAGATTTACAGAATGTGTCCTTTGGTTTTTTAAAAGATTATATATTCCTGAGTGGTTTTGTGTACATTCAAAACAAAACAAAAACAAAACAAAACAAAACAAAAAAAAAACCCCACAAACAAACAGAGGGAATAGAAGAAAATGCTGTTGAATGGTGATGGTTGGAGGGGATTGTAATCATTGCAATGAAGCAAAATACAAGAGGATGAGTGTAAAACTGATGTTCTCCCTTGTAAACTATCATTCATTTCACAATAAATACTTTTTTTTAAAAAAGTAAACAGGCCAAAAAAAAAAAAAAAAAAAAAAAAAAAAAGAGGAAAAAAAAAAAAAAAAAAAAAAAAAAAAAAAAAAGAGAGAGAGAGAGAGAAAACCTAAGAAAAATAAAAATTCCTCAACATAATTAAGAGCATGTATACAGAACTAACAGCCAACATCACTCTCAATGGAAAGAAACTGAGAGCTTTCCCTTTGCAAACAGGAATCAGATAAGGATGCCCTCTATCACTGCTCCTATTCACTATTGTGTTTGAAGTCTTAGCCAAAGCTACAAGGCAAGATAGGGAATAAAGGCATCCAAATTGGCAAACAAGAAGCAAAACTTTTTTTATTTGCAGATGATATGATCCTATACATAGAAACCCCCCAAAACTCAGCAAAAAAAAAACAAACAACTTGACCTCATTGGAAGATTCAGAAAAGTTTCAGGGTAAAAGATCAATATACAAAATCAGTCAGATTATACTAATAATGACAGTGCTGAAAAGGGAAATTAGGAAAGCAATACCATTTACAATAGCCACTCAAGGATGAAATATTTAGGAAAAAAATCTAATGAGAGAACAAAAGTCCTATACAAAGAAACTACAAAACACTCCTACAAGAAAACAAAAGAGACTTACCAAAATGGAAGAATATACCATTCTCCACTTATTATGATGTTATTTATTGGTCCATATATAGATTACATATCTCTAAATATGTGTATCTGTTTGTGTACTTACTATATTTTTCCCCTCCTAAAAGGGTATAGAATCAATTGTTTTTCAGTTGCAAGGAACACAACTGGCATCTATTTGATTTCTGAACTTCTGAATCTAGTGAAGAAGTAAGGTTTTTAGAGAATTGGCTGATTCTAGAACAGAACAGGAGAAATTACAGGATAAACTAGCGTATTTATTGACAACAGAGAGTAAGGAAGTTAACAATGTTGTTGGCAGACATTGTCAAGTCAGTTTCAACTCATATTGACTCTATGTACAATAGAAAGAACTGCCCCATCCTGTGTCATCCTCACAATTACGAGAACATGTAGTAGCCTAATGGACAGGGCCTCAACTGGTCAAATTTGGGACAATTATCAAAATAAATGATTTTTGTGGTATAAATGGTTAAATGCTTAGTGACTGAATCAAACTAGAGGTGCCTCAAAAGAAAAGTTTGCTGATCTACATCCAAAAAGTGGTTGTTGTTGTTACATGCCATAGAGTCGGTTACAACTCACAGCAATCTTGTATAATTTTGTCACTGATGGCACAGTTTGGAAGGGTACAACCAAGAGATCCTCATCATGATTTTCACATAAAATCAAGGGTTAGAAGACAGCGCATAGGAAGAGAGTGGCACAGGGATGAATTGTCAGTTTATAAGGGGTGAAGCCTTAGTTAGTGACAAAAGTTAAGTAATTTTTAAAAAAAGAATTGATTTGTAAAATTAAAAATATTTTTAAAGAATTTTTTATTGTGAACATGGGAAAACATCAGCTTTACATTCATCCTGTCGTATTTTGTTTCACTGTAATGATTTCAAATCCCTCCATGCATCATCATTCAACAGCATTTGCTTCCAATCCTTCTGTGTTGTTTTTTTCTGTTTCTTGTTTATGGATGTACACCAAAACACTAAGGAATATATAACTATTCAAATAGCCAAAGAGCAAAACCTGCATGCGAGTCCCCCCAGCCATCAGCACACAGCCTACTTCCTCCTTGAGTCTAGAGTTCCCAGCCGCTCTGTCTCTCCACGTCATTATCTCTGCCTCCATCTCTGGCATCACTGCTTCTCTGGATAGGGTCTCCCACTCCACTCTTCTCCCTTGATGGTCCCGGGGTCCTCCACTCCTGGGTGGCAAGATCAACCACTCCCTTCCTTTTGTTACAAAACATCTACCTTTACATTTGCACCACTAGAGTCTTATCCCTATCTCCTTTTACCAGTCCCATCTAGACAGGTTGGAAACCACTCAGTGGAGAGTCTACCTTCTCTTGTTCCTTCTGAAACTAAGCTCCCTCTTGAAAATTTGTAAGCCAGTCATTTTGTGCCTTTGTTGCCCTCCCCTCCTCATTTTGGATAGTCAATGTCTAAGTTGCCCATTCCTGTCAGCTTGTGTACCGAGGAGGTGGGAATTATCCTTGCTGAAAAGATTTGTTCCCTCTTTTAAGCTACTACATCCATAAGTATAGTCAAGTCCATCAAATTGTATGGATTACACTCTTTTCCCTCTTCTTTCTTACTCTAGTCGAGTTCTGATCATCCAGCTAAAAAAAAAACTAGGTCAAATTAGTACTATCAGTAAGTATGGGTATTCTTGTGCATCGCCCCTCACTTCACATCGGCTGGATGCTTCACTCTCCACTCTAGTCCTCTGTGATTATGTTCCTATCCATGGGCTCAAGAGTCCCCAGGTCTCAATATACTGCTGGCCACCCTGAAACCAATTTTGAAATAATTGCAAATATTTGAAAAGTTACAAAGATCATACAGAAAATCTCTTATCTCTGTCACCTAGAGTGAATATTTTGTCACAATTGCTTTCATTGAGTCTCCAAAGAACCTTTTCCCATATTATCTCAGAAACGTCATCCTAACTCAAATATTCCATTCAAATTTGGCTAACTCTCCCAGTAATGTCACTATTTCCTTACTAGCCTAGGATCTAACCCAGGATCACATATTGTTTTTCCCTTTCCTACCAATATATGTGTTATCTATGATACAACATGGGAGTATATGTTGTAGAGTTTCCAGTTCATCTAATTAGCCTACTTAGTCAATAGGGTTTGGCTATAGGATGACCCTTTGCATCCTTTGCCTGTGGCATAAAGTAGGGTATCTGTAAAAGAAATCTCATCTCCACTCAGACATCTTTTTCAAGTCAGAGAAGACTTGCTCAAAAATGGATCCATATTTATTCTGGAATGCTGTATACTTTTTGAAAGTACAAAAGCATTTTCTATGCTAATAATACTTTGGGAACATGTGTTCAGGCTCTGATTGTCAGATAGTGGGAGTCTTTGTTTGGCACTGTGGGTTAATGTGCTGGACTGCAAAGTTGGTTGAACCACAAGGTAGACAGTTCAAGTTCAACAGCTGCTCCTTGGAAACCTTATATAGGGTTTCTATGGGTTAAAACCAACTCGATGGCACTTAACAACAACAATAGTGGTTATTGGAGTCCTGGTGTGGTGCTGTGGGTTAATGCTGTAGACTGTAAGGTCGGTTTGAATCACAAGGTTAATGGTTCAAGCTCACCAGGTGCTCCTTCAAAACCCTACACAGAGTTGTTATGGGTTGGAACCAACTCAACAGGTCCACCACCAACAACAACTACAGCATAATAGTTATTAAGGAGCTCTGGTAGCATAGTGGTTGTGAGTTGGGCTGCTAGCTTCAAGGTCAGCAGTTCAAAACTATCAGCTGTTTTGCAATAGAAAAATAGGGTTTCAGCTCCCATAAAGATTGATAGCCTAGAAATTCTACACAGGATTACTATGAGTCAGAACCGACTCTGTAGCACATAACCAGCACCACCACCCTAGTGGTTATTGATGCTACTTTTTGGAATTGTTGTCCTACAAATCTTATTACTGCTGAGAATTTTAAGGCAACCTTGAAATCTTATGTACAGAATAAATTTGAATTACTCATATTATTTTTGAAAACGTGTCCATAATTTAAGATATAGTACAGCTGAAGCTGTAAACTTAAAACTATTATAAAAATATTGAGAAGTGAAAAATCAATAGAAAGATATGCAAAATCTAATACCAAAGTTCTTCATATACAGATTCCTTTATGTAAATACATACATATATAAATCAAGAGAATGAGGATAAATATTGCTATAATTTTAAATATTTTTCATGTAAAATGAACATTTGTTATACATTATCTATGCAGGAATATTGATCACATTCCCAGAGACTGGGTAAGACTGCATTCATATGTTTGGGTATTCATTTATTCAGCAGGTATTGATTGTTGTTGTTAAGTACCATGGAGTTAGGCAATTACTATATGCCAGACTCTGCTAAAGGAATGAGGAAACAAACCTGAACAGATTCCCTTTCCTGCTACTTTGGGGCTTAAAGTTTAGCACTGGAGACAAATTAGGAGTCATTTTGAACCCAGTATGGTAATTGTGGTAAAGAGAGAAGTTTGTGGTGTGGGAGCACTTCAGAGGAGTCTCTGACTCAGACCTCAGTATCAGTGAATGTTCTCTAAATAAAGTGATGTCTATACTGAAAGATGCATGATCAGTAGCTATTAACTAATTGAAGAAATACTTTAGGTTTGGGGAAAAGAAAATTTAGTAATAGAGAGATATATGTCTTAAGGTTCATGGAGAGAATCAGAGATGATGTTTAGGATCATTGTATACATAAAATAACTAGAAGAACTGAGGTTCCAAAACATAAATATCTGAGGTAAGACAATTGGGACATTATTTAAACAAAATATGAACTCAAATTTTCTGGATCTAGACTTTTCATCTATTCACCTTCAACCTCAAATTTCAAGGAGAGAATCTTAGAAATAGAAATACACACATTTATGTATTTCTCACCTTATTGCATATATACTGTATATATTTGGTGTGACACGGTAGGATAAGCCTGGACTGCAAGCTCAGTTTGAACAGTTTGAACAGGGTCACTATGAGTAGAAACCAACTCAATGGCACTTAACAACAACAATAATTAATTATATACATAGTATTAAGATAATATTAAATATAAAGCATTTGTTATGACATGGGTTTTTTTCTGCACTACTCAACTACTAGTATTCCGTGAGTAATGTAATATCCTGCTCTAGCCAGTTTGGAAGTTTTGTCAGTTCCTAAGTAGACCCCACTGTGTTTCCCACAGTGTTTCTCATCGTGTACCTTCTTTGCTTCTGATGCCCCCTCTCATTCTATCCATACTCAAAGGTCTATTTAAAACGAAATTTTTTATGAAAAAAGTTTTGCCTAGTTGTGTGTTCTTAAGTTCTTCAATTAGGTAAAATTTTCCTGTCTTTAAGCCAGCATCATACTAAATTATCATTTTCTTAAGCAAATTATATATTATAATGCATTGTAATAACTCTTATGTATTCTTGTTTCCAGTAAATGATCTGATTGTCTGGCCATTTGTCTCTCTTTCCTCTCTGGTCACATTGATGGCCCATCTATTCCTGAAGCAGACCAGAAACATAGAACTCCTTTCCTAGGGTCTTTATGTTGGCTGTACATTGTATTATTCACTGTCTATCATTCATCTTTTATAATACCTAATAGAAACCTAAGACACATTTTTCATTTTAGCTCAAATTAATCATTCTACCTTTTCTAATTCAATTTAGATATTTATTTTGAATTTAAATTTATAAAGTTGCTATGCTTATCGACTATTTGCTATTGTGGGTAAGTGCCACCGAGTCAATCACCTAGTAGCAACTGGTTTATTTCAAGTACAAGCAGCATTGCCTGATGTATAGTGGATCCTAGAGCATGTACAACTTAGGACTAAACCCTTTGGAAAACTGACTTTTCTTTTTATCATTTGCTTTTCATCTTAACAAGTGTTCCTAACAAGTGTTCAGTAAGTATTTTCTAAGTGTACTTAAATCTAGATCCTCCCCAATTGCACCCCATATGTATTTCTCCTTACCAGAGAAGCAGTATAGCAGAAAACCAAGAACTACACAGAGTAGACGACACTTACTAGCCTGATGACATTGATGACGCTACTTCAGTTTCCAGTACCTTATTTTTCTTGTTTCTAAGTTGTAAATAGTATTATTGTCTGCTTTAAAGGTGTTTTGTGAGGATCAAATGAATTAAATGGAGTCCTGGTGTGGCACTGCAAGGTCGGTATGAACCACAAGTTTACTGGTTCAAACTCACCAGCTACTCTTTGAAAACCCTATACGGAGTCACTATGGGTTGGAACCTACTGGACAGTACTTAACAACAACAACGAATGAATTAAAGCATGAAACCACTTTTTAAAATATGTGTAACACAATTAGCACTCAATAGCCTTCACTAGTTTTATTGAGATATGCATTTTTGATTCTTCATTCATTTAATTAATTTACTTGAGGGGTATTTTATGTGGGATATTTTATGAGGGATAATTTACTTGAGGGATATTTAGCAGTGTCAAGAACTGTTCAGTGCTGGAAATATAGTAGGTTAAAAAAATGTCAAACCTTCCTGTATTCATGAAGCTTTATTACTAGTGGAGAGAACTAGGCAACAACAAAAATATATGTAAAATTTATATTTTTAAGGTGATGACATTTGTAATGGAGAAAAAGAATATAGAGAACATATAAGCATGTTCAATTTATAATGGAGTTATTAAAAAATCTTTCTAAAAGGTTGATATTTCAGTAAAGCAGGGGAGGGAAATGACCAACTGTTTAAATACAGGAAGAATCATTCAGACAGAAGGGATTAAAATTGCAAAGGTGCTGATGTAAAAATATGCTTTGTGAGTTTAGGAATCAGAAAGAAATCAGTTTCAGTGGAACCGAATTAGCAAAGGGGAGAGCTCAGAAAGTGAGGTCGGAGCAGTATAGGAAAGCCAATACTTAGCACATTACTATGGATCAACAAATGTTATATATTATTCTCTCTTTTGTCTCTCTACATTTTATGATATTCTATTTTCCTGACATAGACCTTAGGGACACACTGCTAGGATTAGAAATAGTATAACCTCAGATAAATGACTGAACTTCTCCATGCTTCAGTTTTGCTTTATCTATAAAAAGGAGATAATAATGATGCATAGAATTGTTGTGTGGATAGAAAATACCAACAAATACAAACTACTAATAACAGTGCCCGGCACATAAATGCTATTGCTAACTGTATTTGATGGTAAAAATAACAGGTATTTACTAAATGGTTGACAAATTTCAGAACAAACTGTAGGTAACTCTGGATATGCATTTTAAAAGCTACATACACACATACCTCAGCCTCATAAGAATTGAAAGACAAGCTAAGAGCTGAGAAAGATAAGACTTTCATTACCTTGCCATTTTACTTTCTTCTCCTACATTAAAATACCAATTTGGATCAAAAGATTTCCCATTATTAACAGCAATACTTTAGATTGCTCAAAATGAGTGAAACTTTCAAGGATAACTTTGTCATGTTCCTTACTGCAATAAAAGATCAATTTTTTTTTTCTATTAAATGTTATCTAAAATGCTGTGGCACTGTAGGATAAGCACTGGACCACAGGATAGGTTTGAATTGCAAAGTGAGAGGTTTAAATGCAACAGCCACTCAGAAACCCTATACAGGGTCACTATGAGTCGGAATCGATTTGATGGCACTGAACTCTTTATAGATACATATATCTGTTGTTTTTGTTGTTATGTGCCGTGGAATCGGTTCTGACTCATAGCGTAGCGACCTTGTACAGGGTTTCTGAGGCTGTAAATCTTTAAGGGAGCAGAAAGCCTCATCTTTCTCCCGCGGAACAGCTTGTAGTTTCAAACTGTTGACCCTTAGGTTCACAACCCGATTCGTAACCACTACGCTATCAGAGCTCCTTATAAATAAATATATATATATATTTATATACATACACACACACACACACAGAAACTTCTGAAGTAGCACTGTAGGATCACTGCACTGGACTTCAAACCACAAGTTCTGCAATTTAACAAGTTTTGTACTTAACAACTATATATATATATAGTTAAAAAATAGTACCTTATACCTGGAGTCCTAGTGGGGCACTGTAATATAATCATGATGACAGGAATTCTAACCATAAGGTTGGTGGTTCAAACCCACCAGCTGCTCCGTGGAAACCCTGTGCATAGTTGATATGAATAGGAACTGACTCAAGGACACTTAACAACAACAGCATAGAAGTAGGGTTTCTGAGGAATGGCTGGTGAATTTCAAAGGCCAATGTTGTGGTTCAAACCAACCTTGTGGTCCAGTGCTTA
>NW_006408576.1:1237265-1250722 GCF_000296735.1 Chrysochloris asiatica
TATATATATATATATATATATATATATACATACATACACATACATAGTGTCACTATGAGTTGGAACAGACTCGATGTCACCTAACAACCTCTCGAAGTTTTAGCTGATAAAAACAATAAATTCCTAAGAACAAATCAGACAGCCAGAAGTTCAAATTGCACTGCAGGTTCACAGGTCACTTTCAGGTCACATCCACAGATCTCAGGAATGCAATCTATTCAGTTCTCATTTGCTTTTCTTCTTGGCAATGCTCGAATTTTAATTTCAATCCTTCATGAGACTCAATACTCCATTTGGAATTCTGACCTTGCTTCAGTTAGGATACATGAATCCTAGACTTATTCCCTGTAATTTGGCAGCACAAGAATTAGTGAGTAAGACTAAGAAAGATCTCTTCTTTGAGGTCAAGTCAGTCATTTAGTTGATGCCTTTTGCAATCGACACAATCCCCATGTGTAAATAATTTGAAATTATTCTTTCAAATACTCTTTTCTAATGCCTCTTTAAGAAAGGTAGCATGTCCTCTACCATAAAAACTCAAGAATTGGCAATACTTTAATAAATTTAATAAATTAAAATTGAATCTGAAATAACTGCTGGGTATGGTAAGTTGATTGGCCAACTGAAATTTTGTATGGGGTTAATTTGTAGGGAGTCAAAAGGCGTAGCTCTCAAATTTGTTAACAACAACAGGAGTACTTGTAGCCAAATTAATCCCATAGAGATTTGAGTTTTGCCCATTGAAATTTTACAATTCCATTAGTCTTTTCCACAATTCCAAAAGTCTGAGACTGGACAAAACTTAACAACATAACAACAACAGTGACAGTGGAGTGGTATGGGAAGTGATAAGGAAAATAGAGTCTCTGAAAAATGAGGAAAATACAATAAACAGCCTTTATTAAGTATTCTGTAAAATGAGTTCCTCTGTCACTACAATGGACAACTGGGATTCTTCACTCAAGAATGATATTTTCTAACAGCTATTTTGTAACAAGTTCTGCTGTGGATTTTTGACATGAAAAGGCTTCAACCCAGTATGAATGCCTACAATTCACGACTAGTACAAATTTATAACTATTAATAGGTGTTAGCTGGATAAAATGTGTTTGACTTTTGAGCTTTAGCCTGGTGATCAATTTAAATTTTCCAAGTGGAGGTTGAAAAGTTTATTTGGATTAAACGCTAAGCAAAAAAGAATGTCTGATTATTTGGTCTTCTTGCTTTCTAAAGTGTCCCCCCAAATACATGGTAATATGTCTGTTGTCTTGTTTCTACCCAACCAGTCTTTCACATGAAAGGTGGTTGCAAGGGGAGAATGAAGATTTTCAGAACAATAGGTATGACATCAAGCCATTGACATAAGCAAGAATTTTTGTTCAATTTATAACTTTTTTCATCCATTGTTCCATCTCTAATTTAGTAGCATACTCTTGGTAGCAGGCTAAAACATGCCAACCTGGAGGGTCTCATTTAAGGTCTTTGATGACTATACCCTTGGCAATTCCAGGTTGCTTTTCATTGCAGGTGTAACATTTTTCATGTATAAAGGTATAGTTGTTATTGTTAAGAAATATTGAGTCAGTTCTGATCCATAGCGACCCTATATAGGGTTTCCAAGGAGTAGCTGGTGAGCTTGAACCACCAACCTTACAGTTCAAAGTGAACTTGGTCAGTGCATTAACCCACAGAGCCACATCTGTACTCCAAAGATGTAGTTAATAAATGCTAATATGAAGGTTTGTAATGATCTATGTTGTGGCACTGAGGGTTAATGTGCCAGACTGCAAATCTGTTTGAACTACAAGGTTGGCGGTGCAAGTTCACCAGCTGCTTCTCAGAAACCCTATACAGGGTCGCTATGGGTCAGAATATACTCGACGGCACTTAAGAACAACAACAACAATGATCCATGTTAGAAGCAGTGATCATCATGAAATAAAATTTACTGTCATAAGTGACAATGCAGAAAGAATAGTTATGGTTGGCTGAATAATTTTCTTAAAAATGTCTCTCAAAAAAACTAAGCACTTCATTGCCAGACATGCTCTTTGTGTCTGTGAAGCAGGTTAAGAATAAGGATACATGCAAACAAGCAAACATGACAGGTCTATTTTCAAGGCCTTTTCATAGCTGAATACACCTGATGTTGTTTTTGTTGTTGTTAAGCGCCGTCAGGTCGGTTCCCACCCATAGTTACCCTGTGTAGGTTTCTAAGGAGTGGCTGATGAGCTTGAACTGCCAACCTTGCAGTTCAAACCAGCTTTGCTGTCCAGCACATTAACCCACAGTGCCACAACAATGCACCTGATAGAATCCTGTATTTCTTCAGTCACTGATTTTTCCCTCAGAAGCTATTTGTAGGTATTTACTTAGGATTTTAAAGTGATCAGAAAATAAAAAAAAATTTAAAAAGCATGCTTAGGCCTAACTTAACAAGGCTTGATGTTTTTAAAAAGTTGGAGTATGATAGTTTTAAAGTCTTAATGAACATACTTTTTACATTTCCTATTTTACACCCTGACAGGGATTGAGATGCAGCCATTTTGGAAGCCATATCTGCTAAATTCTTTCCTCTAATTTCTTCCATTTGGGGAAAGTTTTTAGCTTTATGTGCCTGAATTTTAAGTACTGTGATCTCAGAAGAGAGTAAGAAAGTTTTCAGAAAGTTAGCCTCCAGAGAACTAGGTAACATCTGAAAATCATTGGAGGCTCTTGCTCCTCTATGCCAAGAGATTTGGAAGACAGTTTCCTGACCAACCAATTGAAAAACATCCATACTTGTGCCCATTCCAAAGAAAGGTGAGTCAAGAGAATGTGGATATCATCAAAGAATATTAATATTGCATGCAAGTAAAATTTGCTGAACATAATTAAAAACATTTGCAGCTGTACAATGGCAGGTTCTGACAGAAATTTAATCCAGATTCAGATGAGGACATGGAATGAGAGATACCTTTGCTGAGATCAGATGGATCTTAGCTGAAAGCAGAGATGAAGAAAGAAAGATGTTTATTTGTGCTTTATTGACTATGCAAAGGCATTTGTGTGGATCATTAAAAAGTATGGATAACATTACAAAGAATGGAAATTCCAGAATACTTCATTGAGTTCATAAGGAACTTGTATATAGATCAAGAGGCAGTTGGTCAAATAAAACAAGGAGAAAATGAATGGTTTAAAATTAGGAAAGGTGAGTGCCAGGGTTAAATCCTTTCACCATACTTATTCAATCTGCATGATGAGTAAATAATCAAAGAAGCTATATTTTATGAAGAAGAGTGTGGCATCAGTATTTGAGCAAGGTTTATGAACATTCTGAGATGTTCAGATAATACAACCTTGCTTGCTAGAAGCAAAGAGGGCTGAACTACTTGCTGATGAAGATCAAACACTACAGCTTTCAGTACAGATTCTGCCTCAATGTAAAACAAAACTCCTAACAACTGGACCTATAAATAATATGAAAAACTGAGAAAAGATTGAAGTTGTCAAAATCTTCATTTTGCTTGGATCCACTATCAATACTCATGAATGCAGCAGTCAAAAAATCATATGATGTTTTGCATTAGGCAAATCCATTGTACAAGACCACTTTGACATATTCAAGAACAAATACTTGAGGGTTAAGGTGAGCCTGACCCAAGTCACAGTATTTTCCATAACCTCATATGCACGTGAAAGTTGGACAATGAATAAAGAAGACTAGAGAAGAATTGGTGCATTTGAATGATGGTGCTGGAGAAGACTACGAACTACCAGAAGAACCAACAACCTTGTTTTGAAAGAATTATAACCAGAATATTCCTAAGAAGCGAGAATGGCAAGACTTCATTTCTCATACTTTGGACATATTATGTGGGACCAGTCCTTGGAGAAGGACATCTTGGAAGAGTAGAATGTCAGTAAAACAGAGGATGAACCCCAGTGAGATGGACTGAAAGTGGCAGCAACAATGGGCTCAAACAGAACACCAAATGTGAGGATGATGCATAGTAAGGCAGTACTTCATTGTGTTGTGCATAGAGTCACTAGTAGTTGAACTCAGCTCAACGGTACTTAACAACAACAACATACACAAGGTATTGAAGGAATCAGGAAGCATCAAAATAAAATGGAAGGAATATACAAAGCCACTGTACCAAAAGGGATTCACCTATATTTAATCATCTCAAGGAGTATCATATGATCAAAAACTGAAGATATTAAAAGAAGAAGTCCAAACTGCACTGAAGGCATTGGTGAAAAGCAAGGCTCCAGGAATTGATGAAATACAACTGAAATGTTTCAACAAATAGCTACCATTTTGGGAGGCACTCATTCATTAATGCCAAGAAATTTGGAAAGCAGTTACCTGGCCAATATATATTTTTGTTCATTCTTAAGAGAGATGTTCCAATGTTTTGTTGTGCATAAGTTCATTATAAGTCGGAACTAACTGAATAGCACCTAACAACAGAGTCAATTTAAGAGACAGCATTTGCAATTTATAATTTATTATGTTAAATTGTTGTTGAAGTCTGTTTATTCAGTTCTGACTTACAGTGACCCTATATAAGGTTTCCTAGGAGAGTCTGGTGTATTTGAACAGCTAGCCTTGCAGTTAGCAGTCGAGTGCTTATCCTACAGTGCCACAATGTCTTGATTTCTTGCAACAGAAACACACCGAGGTCCCTGACTGATGTTATTCCCTTTCACACTCCAGTATTGATGCCTGCATTCCAAGTTATTAATGAAACTGAAAAACTACCAGTTTCTCTTGCTTGGCTTTTGTTCTTTCTGCACAAGCCTGATTTCATTAATTCATGATTTGAGTAAAGCCTGTTGTTGTTATTCTTAAGGGCCATTGGGTAGTTTCCAACCGATAACAACTCTGTATACTGTTTCTAAGGAGCGGCTGGTGAACTTGAATTACCGGCCTTGCGGTTCAAACAGACTTGGCTGTTCAGTGCATTAACCCACAGTGCTATACCAGGACTCCAGTGGTAGTAATTTTCCAATCTAAGCCAGTGTACTTGGCCAATTTTTTAAAACTCTGAGTTTCTACCATTGACAAAAACTGAATTGAAGGCCATTTGAGCATCATCATCATTATCTAAATTTAACCCTGAATGTTTAATAATTACTTTAATGTATCTCCAAAATTGTATATACATTCACTCTCCTTTTGCTTAGAAGTATGAATTTTTTTCAAATTTATTTTTTGGGGAAATGCTTTTGGGATTGCTTTATTCAATTTGTCAAGCTTCTAACTGCAGATTTCTAGTAGATTTTATTGTGGAAGGAATCAGTGAAATGCACCATCCACTTTCAGCCATCCACAGTTGTGTTTCCCCAGTCCCCAGCAATATGTAAATAAATTGATAAAGATCAGGGATTACTGTATGGTAGGTGAAGGTGAGGATCTTGAATCCCTCAACAAATATACATGTATATTAATGGGGTTGGGAAATTGCTTAGCAATGGTTCTCAATTCTACTTTAGTCCACAATGTGGAAGCTGCCCATCTTGGTCACATTGTTTGTGTTTAAAAGGCAGCTCGAAAATAGGTTTTTCTGTTGTCCTCAGCACAATGTTGTTGTTGTTATTAGGTGCCATTGAGTTGATACCAACTCATAGCAACCCTATGCACAGCAGAATAAAAAACTGCCTGGTTCTGGGCCAACTTCACAATCGTTGCTACACTTGAGCCCATTGGTGCTGCCACTGTGCTGATATATCTTGTTGGGGGGTCTTCCTCTTTTTCTCTGACCCTCCACTTTACCAAACATGGTATGCTTCACCAGTGATAGCTACCTGACAATATTTCTGAAGTATGAGAGGTGAAGTCTAGCCATCCTGGCTTATAAGGAAACCTCTAGCTTTACTTTTTCCAACACAGATCTATTTGTTCTTTTGACAGTTATTTTCGATACTCTTCTCAAATGCATCAATTTTTCTACAGTCTTCCATATTCACTGTACAACTTTCACATGCATATGAGGTTATCGATAATATCATGGCTTGGGTCAGGCACACCTTAATCCTCAAACTGATATATTTGCTCTTTAACACTTTAAAGAGGTCTTGTGCAGCAGATTTGCCCAATGCAATACATCATTTTGCCCAATTCAATACTGATTGAATAAGTATGGTGAAAGAATACAACCCTGGTGAACATATTTCCTAATTTTAAACCATTTGGTGTTCTCTTGTTCTGCTTGAACAACTGCCTCTTTGTCAATGTACAAGTTCTTCATGAGAACAATGAAGCCTTCAGGAATACTCATACTTTTCAATATTGTCCATAGCTTGTCATGAGCCACACAAATGAATGTCTTTGTGCAGTCGATAAAGAACAAGTAAACATATTTCTTGTATTCTCTGCCTTCAGCCAAGATACAGCTGACATCAGTAATGATATCTCTCATTCCACATCCTCTTCTGAAGCTAACCTAAACCTCTAGAAGTTTTCTGTCAATATATCTTTGCAGCCGTTTTCCCATTATTTTTAGTAAAACTTTTATTCGCATGGGATATCAATGATATTGTTGAATGATTTCCGCATTCTATTGGGTACCTCTCTTTGTTGTTGTTGTGAAGTGTCATCGAGCCAATTCTGACCCATAGCAATCCTGTATAGGGTTTCTGGGGAGCAGCTGGTGAGCTTAAAATGCCGACCTTGCAGTTCAAATGGCTTTGCAGTCTGGTGCATTAACCCACAGCACCACACCTCTTTTGGGATGGGCACAAATAAGGATCACTTCCAGTCAGTTGCCCAGGTAGTTTTTCCAAATTTCTTGATACAGATGAGTGAGTGTCTTCAGTGCCATATCAGTTTATTGAAATATTTCAATTTATATTCCATCAATTCCTGGGACCTTGTTCTTTGCCAATAACTTCAATGCACCTTGGACTTCTTCTTTCATGATAATTAGCTCTTGATCACATGCTACCTCTTGAAAATTGTTGAACATCGACCATTTCTTTTTGGTACAGTGACTCTGCTTATTCCTTCAATTTTCTTTTGATACTTTCTGTATCATTCAGTAATTTGTCCATGTTGTTGTTGTTGTTAGGTGCCATCAAGTTGGTACCAACTCATAGCAACCTTATGCATAACAGAATAAAACACTGCCCGATCCTGGGCCAACCTAACTATTGTTGCTACGCTTCAGTCCATTGATGCTGCCACTTGCCAATCCATCTCGCTGGGGGTCTTCCTCTTTTTCTCTGACCCTCTACCTTACCAAACATGATATTCTTCTCCAGCGACTGGTCCCTCCTGACAATATGTTCGAAGTATGAGAGACAAAGTTTGGCCATCTTGGCCTCCAAGGAGCACTCTGGCTGCACTTCTTCTAACACAGATCAGTTTGTTCTTTTGGCAGCATATGGCACTTTCAATATTCTCCTCCAACAATCCTTCAATACTGCAAGTCAAGGTTTAAATTTTTTCTTCAGTTCCCTTAGCTTGAGAATTGGTTTTATAACTCCAGGACTTTGCACATTTCATGATAATATTTTACTTTTCCTTCTTGAGATGACCTTTGAAATGTTCTCTTCAGCTGTTGTACCTCCTCACTTTTTCCATTTGCTTTAGCATTTCTACACTGGAGAACAAATTTCAGCATCTCTTCTGACATCCATTTTGGTCTTTTCCTTCTTTCTTGTCTTCTCAATGACTTTTTGCTTTCTCCCTAGATAATGTTCTTGATGTCATCCCACAACTCTTTTGGTATTCAATCTTTAGTGTCTAATGAATCAAATCTGTTGTTCAGATGAACTCTAAATTCAGGCGGGGTATATTCTAGGACATATTTTGGTTCGCATGGACTTGTTTTAATTTTCTTCAGCTTCAGCTTGAACTTGCCTATGAGCAACTGATGGTCTGTTCCACAGTCTAGTCCTGACCTTATTTTGGCTGATGGTATGGACCTTTTCCACCACCTCTTTCCACAGAGGTAGCCAATTTGATTTCTGTGATGTCCATGTGTATAGCCATCTTTTATGTTGTTTAAAAAAAGGTATTTGCAATGAAGAAGTTATTTGTCTTGCAAAATTCTATCATGGGATCTCCAGCATAGTTTCTATCACCAAGACCATATTTTCCAACTATTGATCCTTCCTTTTGGTTTCCAATTTTCACATTCCAATCACAGTAATTATCAATGCATCTTGATTGCATGTTTGATGAATTTCAAACTGAAGAAGTTGGTATAATTCTTCAATTTCATCATCACTGACTTTATTGGTTGGTTCATAAATTTGAATAATAGTAGTATTAAATGATCTTCCTTGCCGGTGTATGGATAATATCCTATCATAGATAGTGTTGTATTCATGACTGATCTTGATATGTTCTTTTTGATTATGAATGTGACATCATTCTTTTTAAATTTGTCATTCCTGGCATAGTTAACCATATGGTTGTCAGATTCAAAATGGCCAATACCAGTCCATTTCAGCTCACTAATGCCTATGATATCCATGTTCAGGCATTCCATTTCATTTTAGACAATTTCCAACTTTCCTAGATTCATACTTCATACATTCTATATTGTGATTATTAATTAATTATTAATTATTAATTATTTACTGCTGTTGCTCTATATTTTGAGCTGTGCCACTTTAGCAAATGAAGGTCCCCAGGGTTTTACTTAATTTGTGTAATCACAGTCAACTCTATTTTAAGGAGACAGTTTTCCCAGCTACAATTTGGAGGCCTTCCAACCTGAGGGGCTCATTTTCTGGCACTATATCTGAAAATACTCTGGTGCTATTCATCATGTTTCAATAATCTAGTGCTGGTAGTGTTCCACTGCTATTCATAAGGTTTTCAGTGACTAAATATTTGGAAGTAGTCTGTGCCTCCTTCATAGTCTATGTCTGGAAGCTCAGATGAAACCTATGGGTGACCCTGCTGGTATTTAAAATACCTGAGGCAGAGCTTCCAGAATCACAGCAACACCCAAACCACCACAGTATGACAGATTGACAGATGAGTGGTACATTTGCCTATATTACCCTAGAATCTTACAACCCAAGGCTTGAATGTTCTCTTCATATCTCAGCTTGAGAAATGTTGAGCATGTTCTTCCCTTTCCTAACTTCAGTTCTTTGTACATGTCAATATGATATTTGACTTTATCTTTGTGAGCTTTCCTTTGACGTTTTCTCTTCAGCTCTTTTACTTCCTCATCACTTCCATTTGCTTTAGCATCTCTAACTGGAAAGCAAGTTTTAGAATCTCTTCTGACATCCAGTTAGGTATTTTTCTTTCTTCTTGTCTTCTTAATGACCTTTCATTTTTTCCCCTGAATGATGTTCTGGTCTTCGGTCATTAGTGTCTAATGCATCAAACCTGTTCTTGAGATCATATCTAAATGCAGGTGGTGTACATTCAGGGTCATATTTTGTCTCTTGTATACGTGTTTTAATTTTCTAAATCTTCAGCCTGAACTTGCATATAAGCAAGTAATGGTCTGTTCCATATCCCACAATTTGCCTGGGCTTCAGTCTTTAGTTTCTAATAAATCAACTCTGTTTATGAGATGTTCTCTAATAAATGGAAACTATTGCTAGAGGAATTACGATGGAGCAGAGTAAGGGATGTAACAGTGGGATCAGGAGAATCAGGAGCAAAAGGAATAAGAGGGTCATTTTAAGGTTTCAACTCTCATTGAAACATTTCTACTGGTTCACCTTTTCCAGATACTATCTTGTAAGGCAACAAAAACATTTTCATTCAGTCTTTTAGAGTTTTCCAGGTGTCAATCAAAATAGCTTAAGAATTTTTAGATCCCAATTTGTAGACCAGAATTTTTTTTTTTTTTCATTTCAAAATTCATAAGACCACCCATTTCCAAGACTTACTTATTTTCATGAGATCATAACATTCCATCAAATTAAACACACTACTGGGATCATAATGGTTCACCAGAAAAGTAGTGGAGGTTTCCACAGGGAATCCAAATGCCTTTTGGAGTCAGAATGCCTATCTCATTAAGGAAACGTGCATATAAATCATAAAGGCAGAAGTTCAACATTGCTCCAAAGGAAAAATAGAAAAAACAGAACACCTTTGCCATTTTAACAATTAACAAGATTACTCTACATCCGAGAAATGAACAGAGAGAAAGCAGAAACTAAATAGTTCAGAAAATCTCTACAAAAAGAAATGAAGGTTTTTTTCAAGAAACACTTACCTCCAATTGTCAGGCCAAGATCTTGGGGAAATGAAAAGGCATCAAGGGCCTTTAATTTGGTGTTAGAAATATGGTTACTCTATTTGGGTTTACCATGGAGGGTTTGCTTTCAGAATCCTGTATGAGCCCCCAAATTGTACCAAAAGAAAAACTACTCAGTCCTAAAAATGAGATTGTTGTTGTTGTTAAGTGCTATTGAATCGGCTTTGACTCATAGTGACCCTATATAGGGTTTCTGAGGTATGGCTGATGAGCTTGAGCAACTGACCTTGCAGTTCAAACTGATCTTGCTGAAAAGGTACCTTCATATGTAGGGAGTCATCAGCTCCTGTCTTCCGCCATCACATGGGCTCCTGTTTCCCGCCATTCAAATGTACCTTTTTCTTTTCCTGATGATGGGGCTTTGTCTGATGTACTTTCAGCATGTTGTCAGAAGAGCCTAGTCCCTGGAAAAGTACATCATACTTGGTAAAAGTAGAAAGATTCAGAAAAGAAAAAAAAAAAAAGGAAAAACTAGAGTAGATGCAACACTGGACTCAAATAGAGTAATAATTTTGAGGATTCTGCGAGTCTGGGCAGTTTTTAGCACTATTGTACAAAGAATCTCAATGAGTCAGAGCCAACTCAATGGCACCTAACAACAAGAATCTCATTTGAAAAACTGAATGGCTTATTTTAGGTACAAAGCTACAAATACACAGGGAACTGTGCCACAACTCTTCCTGTAAGGTCAGAGACTCTAAGCTGCATTTTTGTTCAACACAGACCCTTCTATATAATTTTGTGATATAGTTTTTTTCTATATAATTTTGTGATATAGTTTTTTTTTTTCCATAGAGCAACATGCACCATGTTGTTGTTAGTTGTTAAGTGTCATTGAGTCAGTTCTGACAAATAGGGACCCTGTGTAGGGTTTCCAAGGAGGGTAGGTTTGAACCACTGACATTGCTGTTAGCAGTCCTGTTCTTATTTTACAGGTCCACACCAGGAATCCAATATGCACCACTGCCTGATATTAATGACTATATAAATTATTACTATAAGCCAAATACAGTTAATGTGGAGTCAATTCTGACTCCTAACAACCTATCTTAAGCATAGTGGTGCTTTCCATAGGGTTTTCATGGGTGTGATCTTTCAGATCTGGTGGCCAGGACTTTAGTCAGAGATACTGCTGGTTGACTGTAATCTTCAACCTTTCAGTGAATCGTTAGACATTTATCTATTTGTGTTACTCAGAGATTTCAAATTATTACCATATACAGGTGATAGTTTTATAGCAAATGATGGTGAATCAGAACTCTGGTAGCACAGTGATTAAAGTTCTTGACTGCTAACCAAAAGGCCAGTGGTTTAAATCCACCAACTACTTTGTGTCAGAAAGTTTGTGAAGTCTTTTGTAAAGATTTATGACCTTGTTAACCCTCAGGGGCAATTCTCCTCTATTCTATGGGGTCACAATGAGTCAGAATTGACTTGAGAGCAATGGGTTTGCTTTTTTGGGATGGGAACCAGTTTAAATTTCTTAAGTGGGAAACCTAGAATGTGGGTTAATGTGCTGGTCTGCAAAGTCCATTTGAATGTCAAGGTTGGTGGTTCAAGCTTACCAGCTGTTCTTTGGAAACCCTATACAGTCACTATGGGACTGAACCAACGTGATGGCACTTAACAGCAACAACAGTGTATATGCGTTTATTGTTTTAGTACCTGTTAGATTCAAATGAAAAAAATATTCATAAAGTGTTGGATATAGTGTAAGGAAGTATTAGGTACAAAAGCTTGACATTTGTAGTGTCAGACTGAGCGTTGGTATTCCTATTATCTAATCCTGTATATATCCTATTATCTTCTCATGGACTTCTGGTGTGGTACTGTAGGATCAGCACCTGACTGAGGACTACAAGGTCGGCAGTTTACAACCACTAGCTGCTCCTTGGAAACCCTATATAGGGTCACTATGATTTATAACTGACTCTGTGGCACTTGGGAGTCCTGGTGTGGTACTGTGGGTTAATGCTCCAGACTGCAAAGCCATTTGAACCACAAGGTCGGTGGTTCAAGCTCACCAGTCACTCTTTGGACACCCTATATATAGGGTCACTATGGATCAGAACTGACTTGATGGCACTTAACAATAACAACAACAATAACAACTATAGCACTTAACAACAGTAACATTCTCTTCTCAGTTCACTTTTTTTTTTTTAATCTTTATGATTTAAAAAGGAATGAATTTTCTCTTTTAAAAGAGTGACTATAACATTATTCGTTATATCCTTTTAAAGTCAACACTTACAGATTTAAAAAAGAAAAAAAGACAATTTGGTTTTTAGTTACCCTAGGTAACTATTCAAAGCCCAAAGAGTTTGTGTATTGCCTGTGGCAACTTCATGGACCTTCCTGTGACTTATTGATGTCAGGTAATTGTAGCATAGAAGTTAATTATTCTCCTTCAACTTATTTGGGAAAATAGTATTTTCACTTACTAGAAAGTGGGAAAGGTCATTTGTTAAGGATTGGTGTGGAATGGCAGCTGGCACCTTAAAGTATGTGTTAATTTTTTCATAAGGCTCACAGTCAATGAGAAATTTAATAAGATCTGGCAGACCATCTTACAGCATCAGAATAATCAAAGGAAACTATCATTTCTCTGACATGCTTCTAGATTCCTTTGCAGATAGCTGCCTATAACAATCTAGGAGGTGAATAATGAAAGTGTTCTCTGAACCCAAAGTGCATTCACAATTTGTTAGAACAACTCGTAAACCTGTTCTGTGGTCAGGCACTTATTTATAAGAGTGTTAATAATTTCATTGTATTGCTTTTAATTTTGCTTTTATGTTTCTGTCAATATTTTAAATATATTGAGGCAAATAAGTGTGTTCCTATATGCTATATTATGTATATATATTACCTTCTATTCTTAGAGTCCTGGTATGGTGCTGTAGGATAATGCACTGGACCACAAGGTTGGTTTGAACTGCAAGGTCAACAGTTCAAACCCACAAGCTGTTCCTTGGAAACACTATACAGCGTTGCTATGAGTCAGAACCAACTAGGCAACACTTAATAATAAAAGTCTCATTATATTCAAATGGGATTACCCACACAAACTCATGACAGAATTAAAAAAAAACAGTAATTACTCTGTATTAGGAATGTTAGTAAATACTTTGAAAGTTGAGGAAAATATAGAAAGTGTATATACTGCCAATACTGAACAAATCTTATCATTCAGTCAGAAATGTGTTTACTTTTAAACTTCATGAA
>NW_006408576.1:1251465-1252999 GCF_000296735.1 Chrysochloris asiatica
ACGCTCTCTGCTCTTCTCACTTTATGGTCCCAGAAACCTCCACTCCTGGGCTGCAAAATCAATCACTCCCCTCCTCTTGTCAAAAAACATCTACCTCTACATTTCTGACTCTCACAATCAGTCCTGTTGGCAATTATTCACTATTGTACCTCAAGAATCTTATCCCCATTTCCTTTTGCCAGACCTGTCCCAACAGATTGGAAATCATTCAGTGGAGGTTCTACCTACTCTGGAACTAGGCTCCCTCTTGAAAGCTTATAAACCAGTCACTTCTTGCCTTTATGCCCCCCAGCCCCCAATGTCTAAGTTTTCCATCCCTGTCAACCTTGTATACCAAGAGGGTGGGAGTGATCCTTGCTCTAAAGATTTGTTCCCTTTTTTCAGCTACTACATCCATACATATAAGTAAAGTTCATCAAATTTTAGTGGGCTACTCTTTTTATCCCCTTCACTCTTCTTTCTTCTTCTAGTTGAGTTCTGATCATCCAGCCATCAAAGCCAGGTCAAGTGAGTACTATCTGCAAATACTATCTCTCTTCACTTCATATCAGCGGGACACTTCGCTATCTGCTGTAGTCTTCTGTAGCCATGTCACTGCCTCTGGGCCCAGGAGTCCCCAGGTCATGCCATACTGCTGGCCATCTAGGTCTCCGCCCGGGTACACAGGAGAATGTGGTCAGACTTAGATCCCAGCTTAATTGCTGTCTTTTCACCCTCTTCCCCTTATCGGTGACCAACATGGTTACGAGCCAGATCACATGCCTGTTCGTGTATTCCCCTAGAGTCTTAGTCTTGGAAGGGACTTTGCTCTGACGGCATCCGACCACTTGCCTTGATGGCTCCTGGACAAACAGCTTACTTGTTCTTATAGTAATCAATCATACTGCCATTATTGTTTCTGATTTTTCCTGCTAGTATTTCTTCATGAAGTATCTTCTGTTCTTCTAGGTGCTCCAGGCTGGTCTACTCATCCTTTCCAGTGGAAATTTCCCACATCAGACAATTCTGGATGGGATTCTGGTTTCCACCTATGCTCTCATGCAATGCACAAGCTCCACAGGTGGTCTCTTTCACTGGGTAATTTCTAGCCCCCTTTACGGTATTTCAATAAGTTATAGGCTGAAGATAGACTAACAAGCTTTCTATTGTGATGTTTCTGGCTATTCCTTCCCCCTGCCCCAAGTATCTATTTGACAATGGTAGGCAAGGGAAACCAAGATTCAAAACACAGCCAAGCATCTTAACCTTATTCCCTTCTTTTACCCCTTCAAACCATGCCTGAACCCCTGTATCCCGATGCCTATTGTTCTAAGATTGTGCATACATCATCATTTACCTCTGTCCCACTTAGCCCATGCAAACCTAACTGTTCTCCCATCTGCCTAGTTCTTCCATTGCCTTCCTCCTTCTTGTGTATTGCCCTCCCCCGCCATCACCCAAGCTTTCCTGTGTATATTCCCTACCCTGTACCGTATGTTCCCTCCCCACTTTCATCCCATACATCCCAGTGCTCAGCAATTATATATATGTATGT
>NW_006408576.1:1253784-1261169 GCF_000296735.1 Chrysochloris asiatica
TGAGCAGAATTTGTGACAGCTCTTCCCTGAATGTTTGATAGAACTCACTTTTAAAGCTATCTGGGCCTGGACTTCTTTTGGCTAGGAGTTTTTTGATGACCGGATCAATTTCTTCTTTTGTTATGGGTCTGGTCAAGTTTTCTACTTCACTCTGTGTAAGTTTAGGTAGGTCATGTTTTTATAAAAATGTATCCTTCTCGTCTAAGTTTTCGAATTTGTTGGAGTACATCTCTTCATAGTATTCTGTTATTTCCTTTTGTTCCGTTGTGACATCGACCATGTGGTTTCTAATGCGTGCTATTTGTGTCTTCTCCCTCTTTTCTTTTGTTAGTTTTGCCAATGGTTTGTCAATTTCATTAATCCTACCAAAGAAACAGCTTCTTGTCCTGTTGATTCTTTATATAATTTTTTGTTTTCCATTTCAGTTATTTCTGCTCTTATCGTTATTATTTCTTTTCTTTTGGTGACTGTAGTTTTCCTCTTCTGGTCTGTTTCTAATTGTTGGAGAAGTTGTGTTAATGTGTTAATTTTGGTTCTTTACTCTTTTTGGATGTGTGCATTTATCACAATAAATTGTCCTCTCAGCACCACCTTTGCTGTGTCCGAAAAATTTTGATTTGTTGTGTTTTCACTCTCATTTGTTTCTAGGAACTTTGTGAATTCACGTTCAATTTCTTCTTTTACCTAGTCGCTTTTCTGCAGGGTGTTATTCAGTTTCCATGTATTGGACTTTGTTTCCTTGGTCTTCTTATCGTTGATTTCTAGTTTTGTAACATTGTTGTCTGAAAAGATGCTTTGTAGTATTTTGATGTTTGTAAATTTATGGAGGCTTGCTTTGTGACCTAACACATGGTTAATTCTGGAGAATGTTCCATGTACAATGGAGAAGAATATGTATTGTGCTTTTGTTGGGTTGAATGCTCTGTACACATCTATAAGGTCAAGTTGGTTGATTGTGTTGTTTAGTTCCTCTGTAACTTTGTCGAGTTTCTTTCTGGTTGTTCTGTCCCTTTTTGAAAGTGACATATTAAAATCTCCCATTATAATTGTAGCTTTATCTATTTCTTTCTTCAACTCTAGTAATGTTTGCTTCATATATCTTGGTGCTCTTTCATTGGGAGCGTAGATATTTATTATGGTTATGTCATCTTGCTCAATTGATCCTTTGATCATGAGATAGTGTCCTTCTTTATCTCTTATGCTGGTTTTTGCCTTAAAGTTTACTTTATCGGAGATTAGTATTGCCACTTATGCTTGTTTATTGTTGTGGTTAGCTTGGTATATTTTTTTCCATCCTTTAACTTTTAGCCTGTTTTTGCCTTTGTGTGTAGGGTGTGTCTCTTACAGGCAGCATATTGAAGGGTCTTGTTTTCTTATCCTTTCTGCCACTCTCTGTCTCTTCACTGGTGCATTCAAGCCATTGACATTCAATGTAATTATCAATAGGTATGAATTAGTTGCTGACATTATGTTATTTGTTTGGTAGTCTTGTTCGTTCCTTTGTTCTGCATGCCTTCTTGTGCTGAGCTTGTGATTTTTGTGCTATTTGTTGTCGGTTTCCTCTTAGTTTTCATGTTTGCTTGTTCTGCTTGGAAGTTCATTTTCATGATAAGTTGTGAAGGATTAACTTTCTTTGGGGTTACCTTATAGTCTTTTAACTTTTCCCTCTATTTATGACACTATTGTATCCTGTAATCTACCTGACTTTCTCACCACTTGGATCTCTGTTCCTACATTTTCCCTTTCTTTGACATTGTTATTATTTTGATCTTCGGTTGACCTCCCAGCTCCTTTGAATTCATTGTTGTAATTTTGTTCTGTACTGGACTCTTCTAACTGTCGTCTGAGTTTCAGGTAGTGTTGCCATGCCTGTCAATCTCTGGTTGTTGTGTGTTCTTGTTGGTTTTCAGTCCAAAGAACTACCTTTAGGATGTTTTGAAGTGCTGGATTGGCTTTGACAATATCTCTTAGCTTCTGTTTCTCCTAGAATGTTTTGATTGCACCAATGTATTTGATTGACAGTTTTGCTGGATAGATGATTCTTGGTTGGCAGGTTTTTTTCTATTAGGATTTTGTATATGTCTCCCCATTGCCTTCTTGCCTGTATGGTTTCTGCTGAATAGTCAGAGCTTAATCTGATTAGCTTGCCTTTGTAAATAACATTTCTCTTTTACCTGGCTGCAGTTAAGATTCTCTCCTTGTCTTCAATTTTAGAGAACTTGATTATTATATGTCTTGGTGATTTTCTTTTGGGGTCTAGTCTTCCTGGGGTACATTCAGCTTCTTGAATGTTTATCTTCTTATCTTTCAAGATGTTAGGGAAAATTTCTTCCAGAAGCTCTTCAACTATCTCCTCTGTGGATTTCTATGATTCTTCCTCTTCCAGAATGCCAATAATTCTTAAGTTGTTCCTCTTCATGTTCTCCAGCATGAATCTTAGACTCTCTTCAGATTTTTTAAATCTGTTTTTCTGCTTGTTCTTCTATCTTAGCAGTATTGGGAGATTTGTCTCCCAGCTCACTGGTTCTGGCTTCCATCTTTTCAATTCTGCTCCTTTCTCCTTTCAGTGTATTGTCCATTTCTTATATTTTATTGTTAATCATCTGGACCTCTTTTTGCAGGTTTTGAATTATTTCCAATGCTGTATCAATCTTGTTTGATTGCTCTTGTAGTACTTTCCTGACTTCTTCCTTGCTTTCCTCCATCCCTTTTTGGAACATTTGAATTTGTTTCATTCTTCTGAATTCCTTCTCAGGCATATCCAAAACCTGCTCTCCCACTTCTAGGAGCCTTTGTCTATCTCCAGCTCCTGTGTCTCAGTTACTCTTTTTTGGTTTTGGACATGTTTTGAGATCTTTTGTTTTGTTTTAGTGGTCATTTCCAGTAGTATGTGAGTTTTTAATGCTTAAATGCATGTTTGCTGCTGTGTTATTAAGCTTACTGGGTGTCTCCTGGTGTTTATGATCATGATATAGGTTTTCCTTTTCACATGTAATACTTAGCAGTTGTTATTGGCTCTTGTCTCAATGGTGAAATATTATAGTGTATGCTTGTAGCTTGGCTATATGGCCATGATTGCTGAATCGTACAGTTCATCCATTCCATTTCTGTAGGCTATTTGAAACAAACTATAAGACATATTTCACTATTTGAAACAAACCTATAAGACATTCTTATATCTATCTACTGGTGCACATTTATGTGAGATTTCTTGGAAGAACTTCTCAGCAGTTGTGACATAACAGTGTACCAAGGACCTGTTCCCAATGTGCCTAAGATAAAAATACCCTCATTTTTCAGGTTGCTATAAGGGTTTAAACACAAAAGAATACTTCCTGTTTTAAAACAAAATGCTATATACACGTTATGATTGTCTATTTACCATGGGGTAAAACATAACTGGGAAGCATTGCTATAGAGTATTACCCTAGAAACATTAATGCTTTCTTATTCTTGTTAGTTTCCCTCAAGTCTATTCTTACTCATGGCAACCATGATGGTACAAAGTAAACAGCTACATTCATACTTCAAATATTCTATGTTCTGATTATTAATGGAAGCTTACACATTACTGGTTTTCAGAAGGCCAGAACTGTTTCTTGAGGCATTTCTGGTTGAGTTCAAACTGCTAACTTTTCAGCACTTAACTTCTGTGCCACTATACCTGAAGCTGAATGATTATTCATTTTTACTTGATATCAGCAAATTTTTAGCAGTTTATCCGCTCCCTCACTAGTGACTGGTTTTGTCAGACTCTTGCTTTTGCCAATCAGAAGGGTGAAATGGCATTATTTTGATTTTTTTTAGTGATATTCAATATTTGCTCTATTTGATCTTTTGTAAAAATATCTATTTACAAAACTTTCTTTTGTAAATGCTTTTGTTAATGGAAATTTACTCCTTTAGGATCAAAGTTTTTGCTTGCTAAACATTTCCTTTTCTTATAAATTGATGGCTATATCTATAACATAACACTTCTAAGTTTGGAAATAAATAGAAACTATATCACAAACTAACAACTATGTGCAAGAATGAAGAACCACTTTAGGTTTTTATCAGATTCTGAAACAGAGTGGAGGGATGTACATATGCACAGTGCTATAATGTCTGTGATGGGATATTTTGCATATGCATGCAAAGAAAACCAGTGAATACCACATTATTCAAATTTATGCAATCTACATAATAATTCAACACCATGCCTGTCAGTTTGTTGCACTGTGGTGCTTCCATGTTGCTGTGATATTGAAAACTATACCAAAGGTATAAATGCCAGCATGATCACCCATAGTAGACAGCTTTGGCAGAACTTCCAGAGTAAGATAGACTAACAAGAAAGAGAGGCAGACTACTTCTGAATGTTTACCTACTGAAAGTCTTAAGAATAATCCTGAAACATCATCAGAAATAGTGCAAGAATATGAAAATGTTGTGAATAGTATCGTATTACTGTCAGATATAGTGCCGTTGGGTTGGAAGGCACTCAAAATACCATGGGTAAGAGCTGCCTCCTCCAAGTAAAGTTGACCATGATGACACAAAAGGAGTAAAGCTTTCTGTACTATCTCTTGCTGATGGGGCAGAACAAAAAATGAGGAGAAACATATGCAAACATCCATTAAAAATCAGGACATAGACTGTAAAATGTATGAAATTTAAAAAATTGGAAAATTTCAAAAGTAAAATGAAATGTATAAAGGAGCTCTGGTAGTGTAGTGGTTACAAATCGGGCTGCGAACCTTAAGGTCAGCGGTTCGAAACTACCAGCGGCTCCGCGGGAAAAAGATGAGGCTTTCTACTCCCGTAAGGATTTACACCCTCGGAAACCCTGTATAGGGTCGCTATGGGTCAGAACCGACTCGACGGCACTTAACAACAACAACAACAGGCATTAGTGGGAGTCCTGGTGTGGTGCTACAGGTTAATACGATGAACTGCAAAGTTGATTTGAACCACAAGATCAGTGGTTCAAGCTCACCAGTCACTCCGCAGAAACCTATACAGGGTCGCTATAAGTCAAAACTGATTCAACGGCACCTAACAACAGCAGCAGACATTAGTTAGCTAAAATGGGTGGGTATTAGTTATTTTGTATCTGACAAGCATATGATTTACCATACAAGAAATGACAAATTCAAGAGGAAATTGGCAGCATTAGACATCAAAAAGAGCACTTCAAGATACATCCCGAAGTACTATACTGTCTGTGATAGGAAATTTTGCATATGCATGCAAAGAAAACCAGTTAATACCACTATTATTCAAATTTATGCAGAAACCACTAAAGTAAGAGATGATGGAATTAAAGAATTCTACCAACTTTCTCAGTCTAAACTTGATCAAACATTCAATCAAGTTGTATTGATAAGAGGGGGAAAATAATGTTAAGATGCTTGACTATATTTTAAATCTTGGTTTCCATTGATACCATTGTAAAACAGACACATGAGGGGGAGAGAAAGGAATAACCAGAAATGTCACCATAGAAAGTTTGTAAGTTCATCTTCTGCCTATAACTGATTGTAATACCTAAAATGGGGCTAGAATTTGCTCATTGAAAGAGGCTTCCTGCAGAGCTTTGCATTGCATAAGACCATAGGTGGAATCCTGAACCCCATCCAGAATCTTCTGAGGTGGGAAATTTCCACTTGAAAGAACATGCAGACCAGCCTGGAGCAGCTAAGAAGAACAGAAGATACTTTATGAAGAAAGACTTAAAAGAAAAATAAAATACAATAATGGTAGTCTGACTGACAACTACAAAGGCAAGCAAGTTTCTTGCCTAGGAGACATCAAGGCAAGTGGTTAGATCCCCTCAGAGTAAACCCCCTTCCAAGACTAAGACTCAAGTGGAATACACAAGCAAGCATGCAGTCTGATTGGTGACCATATTGGTCACCGATAAGAAGAAGTGAGGGAAAAATAGAAATGAAACAGCAAGCTAAGTCCAGCCACGTTCAATAAATAACCTGTGAACACGGGTGGAGACCTGGCTGACCAGCAGTATGTCAAGACCTGGGGAATCCTGGGCCCAAAGACAGTGACATAGCCACAGAAGACTAGAGTGGAGAGTGAAGCATCCAGCTGATAAGGAATGAAGGGATATGCGCAAGAATACTCACACTTGCAGATAATACCCACTTGATCTGGCTTCAATGACTGGATGATCTGAACTCGACAAGAAGAAGAAAGAAGAGAAAAAAAAAAGAGTAATCTGATACAATTTGATGAAATTGACCTACACCTATGGATGTAGTAGTGTCTGGGTGCGGCTGATGAAAGAAGATGGGGCTAGGACTCTTGTGGTACAATAATGAATAATTACTATCAAGACTGACTGTGAGGGTTGGAAATGTAAAGGTAGATATTTTGTAACAAAAGGAAGGGAGTGGTTGACTTTGCAGTCCAGGAGAAGAGGTCCCTGGGACCTCAAGGGAGAAAAGCAGAGTGAAGGACCCTACCCAGAAAAAAAGGGTACTCTAGACCCAGAGAGGGAGAGGGGCTGTGTGCTGATAACCGAGGGGCAGGCTTATGGGGTATAACTTTCGGTTGTTTGATGATGCATGGAGGGGATTGTAATCATGGTAATAAAACAATATAAGATAGGATGAATGTAAAGCTAATGTTCTTCAATGTAAACTATCACATAATTCACAATAAATGCTTTAAAAGAAAAAAAAATGTATTGATAATTACTGGTGATTGGAATGTTAAGATTGAAAACAAAGAAGAAGAATCAGTAGCTAGAAAATATGGCATTAGGGATAGAAATAATGCTAGAGATTTCATGATAGAATTTTGCAAGATCAATGACATTCATTAAAAATACCATTTTTAGACAAATAGAAGATGATTATGCACATGAAACTCACGAGATTCAATGCACTGCATTCCAATTGATTAAATCTGTGGATGAGACCATGGAAAAGCTCAATATTATCATCCTGGGGGCTATTGTGAAACAGACCATCAATTACTCATATGCAAGATCAGGCTGAAGCTGAGGAAATTATTTTAAAAGTCCAAAAGAGCCAAAATATGACCTTGAATATATCCCATTTGAATTTAGAGACTATATCAAGAACAGATTTGATGCATTAGAAACTAATGATCAAAGACAAGAGTTGTGGAATTACATCAAATACATCATAAAGGAAGAAAGCAAATGTTCATTAAAAAGCATAGGAAATAAATAAAAAATCAAAATGGTTGATAGAGGAGATTGTAATTTGCATTCCAGTGTAGAGAGGCTAAAACTACTGGAAGAAATTAACCAACACAGAGCTGTACAAAATTTTCAAAGGACAATTCAAGAAGACAAAGGCAAGTATTATAATGAAATGTGATGAGATCAGGTGTATGAAAACAAAAAAGGAAGAACACTC
>NW_006408576.1:1263429-1264415 GCF_000296735.1 Chrysochloris asiatica
TATATATATAATAACCACTTGGACTTGGAAGAATCCTTGCATTGCAGGTCCTACCCATCTCTTGGAAATCAAAGCAAGGAGTAGAAACAAACCAGACCTCCTACCATCCTATATGCCTTCCCAGTTAATGATCAAAGGAAATAAGCTTACATTTATAATTAGAGGATAATTTGGAGAATATAAACTATTTACAAGCCTTCTGGGTACAAAATGGAAAGTTTGGAGAAGCTCCTAGTCCAATGCATCCTTGCTTTTGCTGTATCCACCCTTCATCATTTAGTAAGACAGGAGGGGAAACAGATTCTCATGGGGAGCTGAAGGTGGCACTGATACCAGTTACCAGGGCCTTGCTGCCTACAGAGGTCCTGGTCAAGACTAAGGCATAACTACTGCTTTGACATTGCCAGGAAAGATGGCGCTAAGGAGCACAGTCTGCTGTTTTCATTCAGAAATCTTGGAATACACTGAGCCTGAATTGCTTGGCCCCATGAGTGGGCAGCTTGTGCAGCAAGAGCAAGGCCAGGTCTCTACTGCAGCTCAGGGATGAACTGGGACTAATAATGAACTGGGACCCAGTAGGTCTTCCTCTGGACTGGGGAAGCTGATGTCTAGAAGAATTTTTCTGAGGCTACCACTCATTTTGTACAGAACCAGACTTTCATCTACAGAGAGATTGGCTGAAAGGTTGAGAACCTGTATTGTGGGGAGCCTAGCTTGAGGGTTTTCATATCTGAGGGTGCATAGCTGATTAAATGCACTTGTTAAGAGACAGACTGTGGCAGAATGGATAAGAAAACAAGACCTTTCAATATGGTGTCTGCAAGAGACATATCTCACACAAAGAGACAAAAACAGATTAAAAGTCAAAAGATGGGGAAAATACATATATACCAAGCTAATTGCAATAAAAAAAAGAACAGGAGTGGCAGTACTAATCTCTGATAAAATAAACTTTTAGGCAAAAACCAGCATAATAGATAAAGATG
>NW_006408576.1:1267175-1278860 GCF_000296735.1 Chrysochloris asiatica
GATATGCAAAAGACTGAAACAAGACCTTCACCTCATGCCTTATACAAAAACCAACTTGGATTAAGACCTAAATGTGAATCCCAGAATTATGAAGGCCATAAATGAAAAAATAGTGACAAATGTGAGGGCACTAATTCAGGGAATATACAGACTACTAAACATTTTGAAAACTACACAAACAAAAGTAGACAAAATAGATGAGTGGGACATACTACATTAAAAAACTTATGTGCATCAAAAGACTTTGCCAGAAGAGTAATAATGGAACCCACACAATGGGAAAAAATCTTTTGCAATGGCACATCAGACAAGGGACTCCTTTCTAAAATATATAGGAAAATACAACAACTCTGCAAGAAAAAGATAAATAACCCAATTAGAAAATGGGCATAGGACATGAACAGACACTTCACCAAGAAGGAGATCCAAGCAGCCAACAAACATATGAAGAAATGTTCACGATCACTAACCATTAGAGAGATGAAAAGCAAAACCACAATGAGATATCATCTCACACCAGCAACAGGAGTAAAGATCAAAAAGTAAAGGACAATTAATGCTGGCAGGGATTTGAAGAGACTGGGACACTCCTGCATTGCTGGTGGGACTGCAAAATGGTCCAATCACTCTGGAAATCAATATGGTGCTTCCTCAGAAGGTTGGAAGTAGAAATACCTTATGATCCAGCAATTCCTCTACTTGGTATTTACCCACAAGAAATACGAGCTATAACACAAGTAGATATATGCACACCAATGTTCATAGTAGTACTATTTACAATAGCAAAAAGTTGGAGACAGCCAAAGTGCTCATCAACTGAAAAATGGATAAACAAACTGTGGTACATACACACAATGGAATATTATGCTACCTTGAAGAATAACAAGGTAGCTGCAAGCCACCACATAACATGGATGAACCTTGAGGACATTATCTTGAGTGAAATTAGTCAGTCACAAAAAGACAAATACTGCATAGGACCACTATTGCAAAAGTCTAAGAAAAAGAATCCATACTAAAGGGGTGAGGGATTTTTTGCTGGCTACTGGGATGTGGGTGGTGGTATGAGAGGAGGGAGGAGAAGGTGGAGCACAGAATAGGGAATAGACACAGGATAGTTTGGTTGCTAGGGACTGGGGCAATATACAAGAACTGGTCGATGTTCAACCATTTCAAAAAATAACATCCGATCAAGAACCAATGGTACTAAAGGAAGAAGTCCAAGTTGCACTGAAGCCATTGGCAAAAAAACAACATTCTAGAAATTGATGAAATGCAAATTGAAATTTTTCAATAAACTGATGCTGCACTGGTGTCACACAGCATCTATGCCAAAAAATTAGGAAGACAGCTATGTACCCAATGATGGGAAGATGGCCATATTTGTGACCATTCCAAAGAGAGGTACCACAATGGAATGCAGAAATAATCAATCTCATTAATATCATATGCAAGTAAAATTTTGCAGAAGATAATTAAAAAACAGCTGCTATGTACATCAACAGAGAACAGCCAGAAATAAAGCTGTATTCAGAAGACGATGTGAAATGAGATATATCATTGCTGAAGTAAGATGAATCTTGGCTAAAAGCAGAGAATACCAGAAAGGTATTTACTTGTGCTTTATTGTCTATGCAAGGATTTTTTTCTGTGTGGGTCATGACAAGCTATGGATAATGTTGTGAAGCGTGGGTATTCCAGAACACCTGATTAGCTCCTGAGAAGAGCAAAGGGATACTGAATGGTTTAAAATTATAAAATGTGTGCACTAGTGTTCTATTCTTTCACCATACTTATTCAATCTGTATGCTGATTAAATAATCTGATAAACTGGATTCTTTGAGAAGAAACCAAGAAATCAAATAACATGTTGCACTAAGTAAATCTGTTGCAGAAATCTCTTTACATTGTTAGAAATCAACGATATGACTAAGGTGCCTCTGACCCAAGCCTTGGTATTTTTAGTAGCCTAATATTCATGCGAAAGTTGGACAATGAGTAAGGAAGATCTCAGAAGAACTGAGGCATTTTAATAATATTGCTGACTGCCAAAAGAACAGACGTGTCTGTATCTGAAGAAGTAAAATCCTAATGCTTCATGGAAGCCTGGATTGTGAGACTTTGTTTCTCTCATACTTCAGACATGTTGTCAGAATGGATCAATCCCTGGAAAAGAACATCATGCATGATAATTTTGAGGGTCAGAGAAAAAGAGGAAAATCTCAACAAGATGGATTGGTACAGTGGGAGAAGCAACAGACTCAAGTATAACAAAAATTGTTAGGATGGCTCTGGACCAGACAGTGATTTGTTTTGTGGTGCACAGGGTTGTGGTTAGTGATTCGGGAGCAATGTCTAAAACTCTAATGTCTGGTATTAAGTCTAGGATTTTTTTCTATATAGTCTGAAGTCCAGCGGCTTTTCAGATACATGATTTTCAAATTTTCTCTCTCCTAGATTCTGTTTTTCATTTTCTTGATGGTAAGGCTTGGAGCATACACAGTTTTTCATTTTAATGAAATTCATTTTGTGTTTATCCTTTTCCTTTATGACACATACAACACCAATTTTATAAATTATACATTCCTCTTTTTTAGCACTAGTTTTTGTGACAATCCCTGTTCTAGGTCAAAATTCTTCAAACTGAAATAAAAAACAGTAAATGTCCTGATTTGGTAAATAAATCTTGATTAGAACATAGCTTTACTCATTCTGGGAATCCTGGTTTGGTGTTATAGGATATGCACTGCACTGCTAACCTCAAGCTTGATGCTTCAAACTCACCAGCTGCTCTTTGGAAACCTTATGCAGGATTGCTGTGTGCCAGAACCAACTTCACAACACTGAACAACAATGTATCATACTCATTCTTTCTACAAGGAATTAAGTAATTGTTATACAGTAGTATATATAGTCCTGGTGTGGCATTATTGGATAAACACTGGACGGCTAACCTCAAGGTCAGTGGTTTACACCCACCAGTCCCTACTTAGAAATGCTATATGGGATCACGATGAGTCAGAACCAACATGACAGCACTTAACAACAACAATGAAGTGCAGTTGCATATGGTCTTCAATGCCTAAGATATTCACTAACCATAATACAATGTATTTACAGGAAAAATTTGCTGACCTGGCTTTAATTGCATTACATCTGTGAACAAAAATACAATGGTGATCTTTTTCATCATGTAACTCACATTCTAGCCTCTGACTCACTGTAAATATACTGTAATGAAGAAGGAAGAAAAGAGTTGTAAATTAATAAAATACTTTCAAGAGTTGACAGTTGCTTTGATGAATATGGATAACATTTTATTTATATAGAAGACAAATTGTAGGACATTTTACTTAGGATAATTAGTTAAAGCCATTTGGTAGAGATAATAATTAAGTCAAAATCAAAGATGGAGAACAATTTGTTCATGCAAAAAGAGGAAGTAGCAGTTTTGCACTGGGGGGGAAATAAACCTTTGCAAGTCTTCTAGATCTCTATATCTATGAGTTGGCTATGCTCAAGAAAGTAAGGAATACCACTGTGACTGCTTAGTCTCCTACAAGAGGGTAGAGAGAAAATGTAGAACCGTATGCAAGACAACAGATCCTGTATGGAGTTATAAGCCAAGGTGCATGTGTTAAATATTGTACTAGATGCTAGGGTTACTGTTGTTATTAGTTGCCGTCAAGTTGGTTCCAGCTCATAGTGACCTTATTCATAGCTGAACAAAACACTGCCCATTAGTGTGCTGTTTTAGGCCAGGCTTTCTAGAGAAGCATAACAAATGAGACATATACATGTATACATATGGGGGTGGTGGTTGGTGGTTATGTGCGTGGAGTCAGTTCCGACTCATAGCGACCCTGTATAGAGTTTCCTGTACATATTTATAGGAGCAGAAAGCCTCATCTTTCTCCTGTGGAGCTACTGAAAGTTTTGAACTGATGACTGTGAGATTAGCAGCCAGACTCGTAACCACTACATTACCAGAGCTCCTTTTACATATTGTGGTGGTGGTGATTACGAGCCATGGAGTTGGTTCTGACTCATAGCAAACCTGCATAGAGTTTCCGAGGCTGTAAATCTTTGCAGGAGCAGAAACCCTCATCTTTCTCCCATGGAATGGCTGGTAGTTTTGAACGGCTGACCTTGAATTTAGCAGCCCAACTCATAACCATTATGCTATCAGAGCTTCTTATGTATACATACATATAGAGAGAGTTTTATTACCAAACAAAGAGATTACAATTTCAGATTCCCTGATCACAGTTGAAGAAAGAAAGAGATATCCTCCTGTGTGTTTCATTATATTGGGAGCAGGCCACACCCCAAGGAAGCTCCCTTTAGTTGACTGGCTGCTCACAGCAGCTCATCATAGAGCTAACTATACCTGCGTTAAGTTTCATCACATGATGGGAATAAGCACATCTCAACTGGTAAACCTCTGAAATCCTGGCCTAGTCAAGGTGTAGCCTGCTCCCAATAGAATGGACATAAAGGAAAGGCTTTCTCTCTATTCCTCTTGGGACCTGTGACTCTACAATTGTAAGCCATTTCCTTGGTATAAACTTCTCTTTATATATATATATGTAGCTCTGGTAGCGTAGTGGTTACGAATCGGGCTGCGAACCTTAAGGTCAGCAGTTCGAAACTACCAGCCGCTCCGCGGGAGAAAGATGATGAGGCTTTCTACTCCCGTAAAGATTTACACCCTCGGAAACCCTGTACAGGGTCGCTATGGGTCGGACCCGACTCGATGGCACTCAACAACAACAACAACAATATATATATGTATATATATATATATATATGTATATATAACTGGTTTTGTTTATCTAGAACACCCAGAAAAATGATGAACATTTCTTAGATATTACCAAACATCTTAAGGGAATGAGTTGCTGGGCCTTGGGGCTCAGGAGGCAGTATGGTCAATTGGCATAACATAGTCCACAAAGATAATATTCTACATCCTTCTTAGGTGAGTAGGGACTGGGATTTTAAAAGTTCATGAGTCACCATCCAAAGTGCAACTTTTGATCTCTCCATATGCTGGAGGAAAAAGACTATTGCAAATCTGAAGATGCTTGAATCAACAAATCCAATGGACTAATGGAGTGTGTGAACATCAGTCACCATGACTCTGAGACCAGAAAAACTAGATGGTGCCCAGCTACTACCACTCTTAAAGAGATCAGATTAGAAGGTCCTGGATAGAGTTAGAAAACATGTAGAAAATATTGAAAAATATATATATTAAAAAAAAAAAAAATCCCACAAAAACACAAACAGGTAAACTTGGTCAGAAAGAGACTACAGGAACTCAAGAAAATAGCCCTTGACCACCTTTCAGTTCTGGAACAGAACTCACCATCATGACCCAAATTTCAAACAAGTGATAGATATAGAAGGGGAAAAACAATATTAGTAAGCATATTCACCATGGAATGGTCAACTATTTAATATTCAAAGGGCAACATTTACCTAAAGAAAAATTAGAGAAGGAGGGTGGAATGGAAATAAAAATCACAGGAAGTGAGAAAGCTGATGTTACATTGTGTTGATTGCAATCATTAAGATTTCGATGTGTATGATTGAATGTAAAACTGATGCTCTTCTCTGTAAGCCTTCACTGAATTCACGATAAAAAGTTTAAAAGAAAAGCAATCCATGGTATTGAAGAAAGGAATCCAAGCTTCATAGAAGGCAACAGAAAACAAGGCTCCAGGAATTGATGAAATACCAACTTAAATCTTTTAACAAACTGATGTAGCACTGGAAGCACTCACTAGTCTATGCCAAGAAATGTGTGCTCATTTCAAAGAATAGTGACCCAATATAATGGGGAAATCGCCAAACATTATCATTAGTATTACATGTAAGTAAAATTTTGCTGAAGAAAATTCAAAAAAGTTATACAGTAGTACATTAATAAGGAGTTGCCAGAAATTCAAGCTGGATTCAGCAGAGGACATGTAGTGAGGGATATCATTTGATTCTAAGATGGATCTTGCCTGAAAGCTGAGAATAATAGAATAGTATTTTATGACTGTGTACAAAAAACATGTGGGGACCATGTCTGACTTCTTCAGGCTTCACAAGGAAGACAGAGAATCAAACTCAAAATCAGCCTGAGGTCAATTCCTAGGAAGCAGAGGTCAGATATGAACCTTCATTACTCTATTCTGACATGAAACATCTATCCCTTAGAGAAGGACTCTAATGGGTTTGGCAATCCATTGAAATGGTCACACAGAACTCATAACAATACTCATGATTATGGGGTTTATTAGGAAAGTTAACAGGGTACAATTCTAGATCAAAACCAACTCAGGCCTCAGCAATTCTCCTGTCAGGATGCTTCTTGTCTACCATACTGAAGGTATGCCTCACTCTTGTCTTTGGCTTCTCAGCCATGTGATCCATGGTCTCTTGCCCTACTCTGGTAAGTGTTACAAAGTTCTTTTAGCTAGTCTATGAATGCTCAAAGATCTCACATATTCTGCAAGCCAGTCTTCTGCCTGTAGATAGATACTCAACTTCATTCAGTCCAAGAGCATAAAACTGGAAGCTGATCTGTTTCTCTATGTCACCACTTCTGTCATCGCTTCTGCCATTGCTGGTTCTCTAGGTAAAGATCTCATGTTTCACTCATGTACTTTCTTCTTGATGGTCCTGGAATCTTCCATCTCTGCTTCTGGGATGACTCCCTTTAAACCTAGTTGGAGGGCAAAACTAACCAATCTCAGCCTTATGTTTCCATTCGAACAATTGATGGGGTGGGATGTATATGCCTCCTATGTGCAGAGGTTTAGACTGTCAATTGTAAGCATTCATTCACTTTTTGACATTTCAGTATTTCTAAAGTTGATAACCTGATTTCACATTATTTTTAAGTTAGAATTTTGATTTGACATGTTTCTATTAATGCTACATTAATTGAGATTTAGTGAGATTATCCATAATTGTTGTTTTTAAGTGCCTTTGAGTCAGTTCTGACGCAAAGTAACCCTATATAGGGCTTTCAAGGAGTGGCTGGTGAGTTTGAACTGCCAACCTTATGATTCAAACTGACCTTGTAGTCCAGGGCTTTATCCCACATTTATCCAACTCTAATAAATGTTGTTATTATTGATATAATAAACCAAAATTTAACCTAGCCCATTGCTATTGAGTGGATTATGACTCACAGTGACCCTTTACAGGGTTTCCAAGACTGTATATCTTTATGGTAGCAGACAACAGTGAATAATGAGAGTCAGGCTTCTCAGTTTCAAGGACATTATGTAAACTCTTTTTTTTTTTTTTTTTAGAGTCATTGGGTTATATATTATTGTTATGTTCCATTGAGTCGGCTCTGACCCATGTGTGTGACCCTGATGAGTAGCTGGTGAGCTTGAACTGCTGACCTTGCAGTTCAAACGGCTTTGCAGTCTGGTGCATTAACCCACAACATCATGCCAGGACTCCAGGGTTATATGTAAGTGTGTTTATATACAATTACAAGGAGCTTTGGCAGTGTAGTGGTTATGAGTTGGCCTGCTAATCTCAAGGTCAGCAGTTTGAAACTACCAGCCATTCTGCAGAAGAAAGATGAGGCTTTCTGACTCATCCAGTGTTGTTATGAGTCAGAATAGACTCCAAGGCATACCACCACCATATACAATTACATTTAAATATTTCATACTTTTAAGGAAGTATTAAAAAATAATGCATCATGTAGAAGATAGAGAAAAGACAATTTGAAGGAACCTTTAAGGACAAACTCAAGGTAAATATGAAGACAAGTAATGACAGTAAGGGACTATAACTCATTTTCATTTCCATGGGGTCAGTTCCAACTCATAGTCACCATATAGATCAGAGAAGAACAGTAGGATTTCCCTGCATTTTCAAAGGCTATAATCTTTAAAGAAGCTGACTGCTACATCTCTCTGCTAAAAAGTGATTCATGGGTTTGAATCCCAATTATTGGGTAATAACCAAGTGCATAACCACCACCTCACCATGGCTCCTTATATAGATAATATATAGATTTTATTAAAAGCACATTTTAACATTTGCATTTTATTCTACATTTACCAATTAGTATTCTGCCCTAAGGCAGAGCTTTCTCTTCTTTCTTATGTATCTATCCAATAAATCATTTTTATGTAAATGAATGAATAAATGAACAACTGATGCATAAATAAGTAAATAAATAGAAAAGATGAAAAAGATCTTCCTTAAGGTAGAATTCTACTTAGCAAATGTAGAATAAAATGCAAATTTAAAAAGTACTTTTTGTCACAATCCAAGATATTATCTGTTGATTCAAAAATCATTATTGGGTGATCTTATTATTGGGAGAAAGTATGATGAGAAACAGAGTATTTCTATAAACTCCATTATCTTCTTGCAAATATTTGCTAATTGAAAAGATCAAAGTGCTAATTACAAAACCAGTAGACTCTAATGCTACTAAGTAATAAAAGTCAAAATCAGCAGTAATCCTCCTGACCTGATATGATGCCCTAAAAAGCTTGCACTCACACATTAATGATATACTTGACAAAAATTTAAAATCTGAATGTTATCATGAAAATTCCTAAACTTGAAAACATTATATAAAATAGTGAGTATTGTGTATTGAATTGTGTCTTCAAAAATATGTTTTAAATCATAATCCCTTATTTTTGGATATAATCCCATTTTAGAAAAGGGGCTTCTTTGTAATGCTAATGAAAAAAGTATTAAGATGTGTTTTAAATCGAACACTTTTGAGCTGGTAAAATAACAGGTTAGACACAGATGCAAGAAAGTACAAAGGAGGAATGACAGATGCCACATGGGTTTCTAAAAAGAACACTCAGAAAAGCTGGGACAATGATCCCCCCCTAAATCAGACCCTGGAACCAGCACACTGCCTTCAGATTACTAGCCTCCTAAACTGAGGAGTCCTGGTGTGGCGCTGTGGGCTAATGTGCAAGACTGGAAAGTCAGTTCAAGTTCACCAGCCGCTCCTTGGAAACCCTATATAGGGTCATTGTGGGTTGGAACCCACTCCTCCATGGCACTTAACAACAAAAAACTCAGGAAACAGATTTTTATTTTTTAAGGCCAATCACTGTGGTATTTCCTTTATATTGTTGTTAAGTGCCTTTGAGTCAGTTTCGACTCACAGAGACCCTGTTTAAGGTCTCAAAGTTTCCAAACCTTTGCGGAAGCAGAAACCTCATCTTTCTCCCATGGAACAACTGGGGGGTTCAAATCACAGACCTTGTAGTGTGCAGGTCAGTGCTCATTGTATTACAGCAGCATGAAAAAACTAAGATACTAGTCTTGCAAAATATCTAGGTTAGGAACTCAGACTTAGGTATTGCCCCATATTGGAGAATAATAAGAAGAAATAGTAAGTAACCATACTGTGAAACCCTGGGTTAGATCCCCTATCAAAAGAGGCTTAGTATTTTCTAAGATTGCTTTGCAAAATTTCATATGTTTTGAACCTTATTTAATAGCATCATATAAACATTAATTTTCTGGTTTGGATAATTTTGATACCTACTATGGTTGTGGAAGATGTTAACTTTTGAGGAACTGGGTGAAGGTTATATAGGAATTCCTTACATATTTTTGCAAGTGTTTAACAAATTAGAAATTATCTTCAAATAAGAATTTGGAAAAAAAAAGAAAATTTATCATTTTAAAAAGAAATAAATAAGGGAAATAGATGTTCTTTATGTGAAACTCTTTAAATGCTGCATACCTGTGAAGATATCAATAGGCATATGTCATGATAAGCATAATTCTCATAACAAAGTCATATTTTGTTATTTCAAACTGACACCATAAATAGAAGCTATGAATATTCCTTTTTTCATTTATTCATACATTTTATAATTATATATCATTTAGTGAATTCCTCTTATTTGCCACATAGAGTTATAGAGGCAAGTAAATTCTATCACCTGCTATCAAGAAACATATAAATACTTAATTATAATACTGCATGATAACAGCTTGTCATCATTACTGCATTCAATGGAAACAATTAACCCTTTTAAGGTACAGAAAAACTTTCTGACTTCCTGGAAAACATTCCCTGACAAATTCGAGCAGGTCTTTTCTCATTAATTTATCCATAAAGGTAGACAGATATTTTCTAAAGCTTATAGATAAGCACATAAAATCTATACCTATTAATGAGACTATATTCCATCTTCTCTACTATCTGAGCTTAGAAGTTGTAAATATCTCCACAATATCACTAATAATCACTCTTCTGTGGCCTAAAGCGTTTTCATGGGAGAAGCTTCTGCAAGAGACATATTTCACTAAGACATAGAAAATGTGAATCCAGCCTTGATTGCCATTTCTCTGAATATATTTCATTTGAAAGAGATGGCCAGAGGAGTCACTGATTCCACAGGGAGGAGACTAGAGAGATAGAACATTTTACTTCACTTAGTTTTATTTCTAAATGAAAAGTTGTTTGGGTTGTTGTTAAATTATTTTTTATCCTTAAAATACAGGCTAAATATTTACATAAAAGCTTAAAAATTGAATTGTACACAAATTAAATCATTTTCAGTGGTTGATCCTATCTATGTAAGAATAAACCTGCAATAAATTGATACATTTTATAAAATTATAATTATTGTGTTGTTAGGGTCTATCTCTATTGGACTTAAATACCTTTTTCCATCTTAGTATAATGAGGAATGGAACCTTGGAGGTATAACTGTTAAGCACTTGCCTGGCAGTTCAAACCCACTGGAAGCTCCACTGGAGAAAGATGTGGCAAGCTGCTTCCCTAAAGATTATAGGCTTGGAAACCCAGTAGGGCAGTTCCACTGTGCACTATTGGGTCGCTACAAGTTGGAATAGAATTGGTAGCAATGAATTACAATAAAGGAACTCTCAGTCCTCACTTTTTAATAATTAAAGCAAAATTTTTCTATGTCTGAATAAGGAAAGTTGAAATAAACTTACTAGCATTTCATATTTCAATTAAAAGAAACATACAGGAAAAATTAAAAATTAATGTAATTCAATGAAGTGGAGAATGTTGGCCTAAACAGTGACAATTAAGCTTGTCAAAAATTAGACTGTTTTCATGGCAAAGACAGAACCTTAGACTCTGATGCTTTATATAGATTCTATCTTGTACCATGGACTGCCAGAAGAACAAACAAATCTACTTCGGTATAAGTGGAACCAGAATGTTTCTTAGAAGTGAAGATGACAAGATTTTGTCTCACGTACTTCAGGCTTGTTATCAGGAGGGGTCAGTTTCTGGATAAGGATAGTATGTTTGGTAAGGTATGATGTTCTTATTAAGTGCCGACGAGTCAGTTCCAACTCACAACGACCCTGTATAAGGTTATTGAGGTGCAGCTGATGAGTTTTACCGCCGACCATATGGTTCAAACCGACAGTACTTATGCTACAGTGTCACGCCTGGTCTCCTTATAAAGTATGTTGTTATTGTTAAGTGCTGTGGAATCAGTTATGACTCATAGCAACCCTGTATAGAGTTTCCTAGGAGCAGTTGATGAGCTCAAACCGAATTTGCAATCAAGCACATTTGCAATCAACCGAATTTGCAATCAACCTATACCACTACCGCCAGATGGGGGCAGGGAGTCGAACAGACTCCTAGCTACCCTGTACAGGGTTTCCAAGGCTGTAAATCTATACGGG
>NW_006408576.1:1281030-1288638 GCF_000296735.1 Chrysochloris asiatica
CGATTCGATGGCACCTAACAACAACAATATTTAAATGTAATCTTACAGAATAAAACAATTCTTGGCCTAAAGATATTTTTATGGTAATATATAATATTAGAAAGTTACTACAGTAAGTCCTGGAGTACTGGTTTGGCACTGTAGGATAAGCACTTGATCCTAAGGCTGGTTTGAACCCCAAGGTCTATGGTTCAAACTCACCAATCGCTCCTAGGAAACCCTATACAGGGTCGCTATGATTCAGAACTGACTCCATGGCACTTAACAACAACAATAGTAAATGTTGTATGGCACTGTAGTGTAAGTATTGGACTATAACCACAAGATCAACAATTCAAATGTACCAGTTGCTCCATGGAGACCCTATACAGGGTCACTATGAGTTGGAACCAACTGGTCAGTACTTAACAAAAACATAATAGCAAATAAGTCAAGTGTCAAGATCAATTTGATGATGACTTTCTTGAATAACTCATAGCACTCTACACAGTTATACCTATGGTTGTGGTTCATCACAGCAAATAATACAAATTAAAATCAACAAATTGAAAGGAACCTGGGGCAAAGTCCAAGAGAAACCAGGTGTAAACTTCCAGATATCCCTTTTCTGTGAGCTTGATACTAAATATTTAATTCTCTCAGCAATGGTGTGTGACAACACTTGCAAAGTGTTCCTAACCAGAGAAGATCACCCAAGACTTGGTGTTTAACATTTCTATTGGGGATTAGTCAGTGTAAGTATGCAGTGCCTGATTTGCTGACTATAGCTTTTCAGATTCCAGACTCTCTGAGCAAAAGCAGATGTTCACCGTATGTATCACACTGTCAACTAAAGCTGTCTTTTTAAGGGTGGTGCAAGACCTCAAACATACAAAACATTATTTTCAGGCAGAAGATTCCAAAAGACTCAGTGTTTAGTTTCCAAGTGTTTGTCAAAAAACATTCCTGTAAAACATTTTTTTCTTGGGAATATTTGTGTAATCCAAGCAAATTTTGAGAGAAAAAAAGAAATAATAAAGTAGCATGCCTACCTTAAAATTTTCACAATAATCTGAAAATGAATTAAACATCTTAAAGTAAAATGACAATATGCTATTGAACTCTGTTTAAAAATGGAATGATATTTTTCTGACTTTGAGGTGATTATGATTTTTTGGGACATGACACAGAACCAATTCAATCACTAATTGACATAAAATATTTAATTAACATCAGTTAAAATTTATGTTGATGAAATCAGAAACAAAAAATTAATAAACTCAGAGAAGATATTTTTATTATATAATGAATATAAATCATTTTCAAAAACGTATCTAGATCTACCACAAGTCAGTAAATAAAAAAGTTTTTGTTGCTGTTGTTCAGTGTCGTTGAATCCCTTTCAACCCATAGCAATACTGTATGGAGTTTTCAATGAGCAGCTTTTGAGCTTGAACCACCAACCTTGTTTACAGTCCAGCACATTAACCCACAGTGCTTCACCAGGACTCCAGCATAAAAAAGTAAATCTATCTAAATTCTAGAATAATGCCCCATCACCATTTTCTGAAAGATGAACATATCCTAATCTCCAGAACCTGTAGAGATGGCCAAAGACATGTAATGTGACTATTGGAACTTGAGATGAAGAGATTCTTCTGGATTGCTAAAGTAGGTCCAATCTAATTATATGAGTTCTTAAAAGCAGAGAACCTCTCCTACCTGGTTTGAGAAAAATATATTATGACAGAGGAGGGAAAATTCAAATGGAGAAAGATAAGGTTTTGTGTCAACTTGGCTGGGTCAGGATTCTCAGTGGTTTTGAAGTTATGATGTAGTTATTATCTCCATGATGAGATCTAATATGAAACAATTAACTCTGTGAACTGATAAGAACAGCTCTGATCTGATAGAATCATCCTATGTAATGTAAATGCTCACTTCTATGGTGTTTACTAGGCTACACACATTACAGGACTAGGTTACATCTCAGTTACTCTCTTTTTGAGATAGACAAGGAAAGAGAAATAAGCAAAGGAATAGGTACCTACTACCATTGATAAGGACTCCTGGTGTGGCGCTGTGGGCTAATGCACCAGACTGCAAAGCCACTTGAACTCCGAGGTCTGCAGTTCAAGCTCACCAGCTTCTCCTTGGAAACCCTATACAGGGTTGCTATGGGCCAGAATTGATTCAACAGCACTTAACAACAACCACTGATAAGGAAAAGCATGGAATAGTGTGTCCTTGGGATCTAGGGTCCCAGCATTATGAATCTCCCAGATGCAGGGGGAAATTAACATCAAGAGGTATGAAGATCTCCAAGGAATACTGGGAGGCCTGCAAATGCGACAAGGGCCTTTCCTTGAGCCATCAAAGATAAAGCTTTTCCCTAGAGTTGGTACTCTGAATTTCTACTTCTGGCCTGCTAAAATGTAAGAGAATAAATTTCTGGTTGTTAAAGCCATCCACTTGTAGTATTTCTGTTACATCAGCATTAGATAACTAAGACAGTAGTCTGTTTAGTTATCTAAAGGAGGGATATCATAAGATGTGCAGGCAGCTTCTAGGATCTAAGATGGTCCACAGTTGATGATCAGCAAGAGCACAGGAATATTAGTTCTGTAACTACAAGGAACTAATATTTGCAGCAATCCAAATGAGCAATGAAATTAACCTTTCCTTAAAGTCTCTGGCAGATTCTTCAGAGGTTTCTGACGTATAGAAATGAAGGACAATAAACTTATTTTGTTTAAGTTACTTGTTAGTATTTTCTTATGGAAGTAACAGAAAACTAATTTTTTAACACACATTAGAAATATATAAGGATACATATAAATGAAACTTTAACCATATAAAAACTACTCCACTTTATCAGTGGTTTTCTAACTTCAAATTCACACAATAATGAACTGTTATTTACGCACTTTAATCAGAATCTCCCCCTGAAAATTGATAATATAGTTTTTACCATCAGGTAAAACTTCAGATGGGAAAATGTCTGAGAGGTCAATGTGAAATGGTCAATTAAAATTTAAATTTTGATGAAATAATTCTCCCTTTATAAATTCATCAGGAAAATTTATTCCTATAATAATTCTTATTATACATGTATATACAAGGATAATGTTACAATGCCATTATTAATAACAAAATTTGGGGAGGAAAGCTGTCATAAACCAGTTATTTGGGGGCTAACTTGCATGGCAATATAAAATGAAAAGGATTTAGCATTCTGAAAAAGTAAGAAAGATCTATGCTGAGTATGATAGCTTTCTGTGATAAGCATAAAAAATACAGAAGCGATATGCTGAAGACAATGCATAATATGATACTATTTTTAATGCTATATTTGCACATTCCCAGCATTGTTTCAAGGGCTATGTATTGGAATTGTTTATAAGGCAAGAAAAGTTGTACCAAATGATTTGCTTCCTTAGAGCTACATGCCTTCAGAATACCACAAGGATCCAAGTAGCCAAATAAGTCTGTTTAATTTGCTGATTTCACTAAACGTTCCCACCATTATTGTTGCTAAGTGCAGTCGAGTGGGAGCCAACTCAGAGTGACCCTCTATAGGGTTTCCTAGGAGCAGCTGGTGAGTTTGAACTGCTGACCTTGTGGTTCACAGACCAGAGCAGATCTACAGTGCCATACCAGAAGTCCAGTGTTCTCACTAGCAAATAAGTTGTTGTTGTTAAGTGCCGTCAAGGTGGTTGCAACCCATAGCAGCTCTGTATAGGGTTTCCAGGGAGCAGCTGGTAAGCTTGAACCACCGACCTTGCAGTTCAAAGGTCTTTGCAATTCTGGCACATTAACCCACAGTGCCACACCAGGACTCTGGCAAGTAAATAATAAATATTATATTGAAAGTTTGAAAGTTGCATAGGGTTGGGAATTTTTACCAATGCGCCACTATTGAATCAATGCACTGGACTGCAAAGTCGGTTTGAACCACAAGATCAGAACTAACTAATGACACTTAACAATAACAATAGAAAAATTGGATATTATCAATACTAGAAGTATAAATACATTATAACCTATGAAAGAGTTTGAATATCTGGCACCATGATAACATTTTATAAAAATAATCTGAGTATTTTGCACATCTGAGATAATCATTTAATCATAATATTAATTATGAATTAGCTGACTTAGAGTTACATGTCTTAAAGAATGCTATATTCTGACTTTTAATCAACCAAAGTAAGGAAAAAGAAATCTTGGTGAAAAATATTATCCTTCATTTAAAAGATACATAAAAGAAACGTAATTCATTTTAAAGTGCATATACCTTGGTAATTAAAAAACATATATATTGTTGAGGGCTTTCTGCTAAATATTTTATTTTTATGACACCTCTGGAATGATATGCCTTTTCATTAATGCATAGAATTAATGAGAGAGAATAAATTTAAAATATGTTATTTCTGCTGAGGGATTTATTTGCTACTCTTTATCTTTCTACCCAACCTTGTAACATTCTTCATCTAAGTTTATAATTATTTTTCTTACTGCCTGACTTTTTATTTTATTTTAAAGACATAAGAAGACATACTGAGCATAAAAAATACAATAGGTTTTTGTTTACATAAGATACATTGTGGTCTTATTCCTTTCATTACATTCTGTGTCCTTAAAAAAGTATTCTAGTATTTGCAATATGCAACATTCTGTCTGAATTTGACTTTATATTCAAATTACTTAAGTTTCAAATCTCTTTAGAAATTCTTCTGTCTTCTTTTCAAAGTAATTTTTTTGAGGCCATGATCTATCCATATCTTAATTTCAAAATATAGTTTTTGGAATTTGTTTTCTCAGAAACACTCAAATGCATATTTTAGATCATTTTTTTTTTTTTTTATGAATTTATTTCACATTGAGCCACACTTCATTCTTTTCTCTTACCATAGCCATTGATTCTATGATAAAAAGGTAACTTTAAGATTTCTTTTGTAGAGAAACATGACTAAGTGTGAGATTTAAAAGAAAATTAGCATATCCATTTATTTGCAAAATGTATATTCATTAAGCATAGAAAACATGTTTTTGTTGTTAATTTCTGAGGGGTGGCTTCCAACTCATAGCAACCCTCTATAGGGTGGCTGGAGAATTTAAACTGCCAACCTTTTGGTTCAAACTGACTTTGCAGTCCAGGGCATTAACCTGCAGCACCACACCAGGACCCCATAGAAAGTATAAAGCCTTGTAATTCAAAAAGAACTTGAATAGATGTGTTTAAATGTTTTATGTTCTAAGTTCAGAATTTCCATGTCATTAAATGAAGAAACCAAAGATACAATAACAGTCTCTGTTTAAATGACATTAAACATTGTATATATGTGTGCCCATTATATTTGACATTATGCTCTCAGAAAGATGGAACTTATTTAAATCAGATATGGTCTGTGAGTAGTTCTAACCATCTTTCTTCTTTACACTTTTCGTCACATTTCTTACCACTTCTCACTCAAAATCTCTATACTAGGAATGATGTTGTTATTGTTTGGTGCCCATAAATTGGATCTGACTCATAGTTACACTATGCATGACAGAATCAAACACTTCCCAATCCTGTACCATCCTAACATTTTTTATTTGTTATGTTTGAGCCTATAGTGGCTGCCACTGGGTCAATCCATCTCATTGGGGTTCTTCCTCTTTGTCACTGGCTCTCTACTTTGCCAAAAAAGATGTCCTTCTCTAGGGATTGTTCCTTCATGACAACAGGTACAAAGCATGAGGGACAAAATCTCACATCACTACTTCTAAGGAGCAGTCTATCTGTACTTCTTCCAACACAAATTTGTTTGTTCTTCTGACAGTCCATAGTGCTTTCAGTATTCTTCTCCAGTTCCATAATTCAAATGCATGAATTCTTCCACAGTCTTCCTTATTCATAGTCCAACTTTCACATGTCTATAAGGTTATTGAGTCAGGCACATATTAGTCCTCAAAGTGACCTCTTTGTTCTTTAACACTTAAAAGATGTCTTTTGAGCAGATTTGCCTAATGCAATATGTTGTTTGATTTCTTGATTTCAGTGTTCATGAGTGTTGATTATGTATCCAAGCAAAATAAATTCTTTGACAACCTCAATCTTTTCTCTCCACTTATCATGATGTTATTTATTGGCCCAGTCATGATGATATTCATTTTTTTTTTTTTACATCAATATGCAATTCATGCAGAAGGTTGTAGTCTTTGATCTCCATCAGTATTTTTCAAGTCCTCTTCACTTCCAGGAAGAAAGCCTTTGTCATCTGCATGTTGTTAATGATTCTTCCTCCTATCCACACATCATATTCTTCTGCATATAATCCAACCTATCAGATCATTTGCTCAGCATACAGAATCAATAAGTATGGTAAAAGGATACAACCTTTCACAGACTTTTCTTGATTTTAAACCATATAGTATCCTCTTATGAATTGTCTGATATAGTGTTGGAAGACAAGTCTTCAGGTTAGAAGTCATGCAAAATACGATAGGGAAGGAACTGCCTTCTTAAAGTAGAGTTGACCTTAATGATGTAGTTGGAGTAAAGCTTTGAGGTCTTCATTTAATGATGGGGCACAACTCAAAATTAGAAGAAATTACTGCAGATGTTCATTAATAATTGGAAGGTGTAATATAAAACTATGTAACTAGATAAATTGAAAGTCATGAAAAATTAAATGAATGATATACAGATTGTTATCCTAGGCATTACTGAGCTGAAATGGAGAGGTAGTGGCCATTTTGAAGTGGTCAATCATATTGCTTACTATGCTGAGAAGGGCAAATTCAAGAGAAATGACATCACATTTATCATTCAAGAGAATATCTCAAGATCTGTCCTAAAGTACAATGCTGTCTGTGATAGGACAATAGCCATATGCACATAAGAAAGACCCCACCAATCATCTCTCAATTTGTCATATTCTCATGCTTGCATATTGCTGTGATTCTGGAAGCTATGCCACCAGTATTTTAAATACCAGCAAGGTCACCTGAGGTGAACAAGTTTCTGGTTAGCTTCCAAACTTAAAAAGACTAGGAAGAAGGAGAGATGGACTATTTCTGAATATTTAGCTTTTGAAAACCATATGAATACGTTTGGAACATTATTGGATAGCACCAGAATATTGAATATTGAAAAACAATGAGTAGCACCAAAATATTGTCAGATAAAGTGTCAGATGATGAACCTCTCAGGGTGGAAGGCACTCATAATACAACTGGAGAAGAGAAACCACCTCAAAATAGACTTGACCATGATAATAAGAAAGGAGTAAATCTTTCAGGACCTTGACTTGCAGATGAGACACAACTCAAAATGAGGAAAAACTGCTATAAACATCTATTAACAATCAGAACATGGAATGAATTTAGAACAAAATGGAAATTGTCAATGAACAGACTGCATAAAGATCAATATCCTAGGCATTAGTGACCTGAAATGTACTGGCATTGACCATTTTGAATCTGAAAATCATATGGTTCACTGTGCTGGGTAAGACAGATTAAAGATAAATGGCATTGCATTCATCATCAAAAATAATATTTCAAGATCTGTCTTGAAGTATAATGCTGTCTGTAATAGGATAATATGCATATGTCTAAATAGTAAACCAATTAAGACTA
>NW_006408576.1:1289553-1290867 GCF_000296735.1 Chrysochloris asiatica
CTATGAGTCGGTGCCAACTTGATGGCCCTAACAACAACAACAAAAACAACCAGAAGAATTGTGGGATGACATCAAGAACATCATATAGGAAGGAAGCAAAAGGTAATTAAGAAGATAAGAAAGAAGAAAAACACTGAAATGGACTTCAAAAGAGACCCTGAAACATGCTTTTCAGAGTATAGATGCTAAAGCAAATGAAAGAAATGAAGAAGCTAAAGAGCTAAATAGAAGATTTCAAAGGGCAATTTGAAAATACACAGTCAAGTATTTTAATGAAATATGCAAAAACCTGGAGTTAGAAAACCAAAAGGGAAGGGGATGCTTAACATTTCTCAAGCTGAAAGAACTGAAGAAAAATATTGAAGCTAAGATGTGCACTGTTAAATGGTTTTATGGAAAAATATTGAATGACGCAGGAAATATCAAAAGAAGATGGAAGGAATACACAGAGTGACTGTACCAAAAAGAAATGTTCAATTTTCAACAATTTCAAGAGGTAGCATATGATCAAGAATCAACGATACTAAAGGAAGAAGTTCAAGGTGCACTGAAAGCATTGGCAAAGAACGAGGCTTGGGAATTTATAGACTACAAATTGAAAGTTTTCAACAAACTGATGCAGCACGGGAGGGATAACTCATCCATGCCAAGAAATTTGAAGACAGCTATCTGGCCAACTTACTGGAAGAGATCCATATTTGTGTCTATTCCAAAGAGAAGTGAAAGAACAGAAATCAGAAATTATTGGACAATATCATTAATATTACACGCAAGTAAAATTTTGCTAATGATAACTAAGAAACAACTGCAAAAGTATATTAACAGGAAACTGTCAGAGTTTCAAACCAGATTAAGGCTAGGATGTGGAATGAGGAATATCGTTGCTGACATCACATGGGTTTTGGCTGAAAGCAGAGAATGCCAGGAAGATGTTTACCTGTGCTTCAATCACTATGAAAAGGCTCTCCACTGTGTAGATCATGAGAAGATCTGGATAACATTGAGAAGAACACTTAATTGTGCTCATGGAGAACCCATTGTTGCCATTGTTAAGTGCTATTGAGTTAGTTCCAACCCATAGCTACCTTGTAGAGGGTTTCCTAGAAGTGGCTGGTGAGCTTGAATCACCAACATTGCATTTTAAGTCAATTTTACAACCAAGCACATTAACCCACAGCACCACACTAGGGCCCTATAGCTGGACCAAAAGAAAGTTATTCCAACAGAACAATGGGAAAAGGAATAATTTAAAATCAGGAACATTGTATGATAGGGTTATATTCTTTCACTGTACTTATCCTATGTTGATCAAAT
>NW_006408576.1:1294892-1303644 GCF_000296735.1 Chrysochloris asiatica
TGTATACAGCAGATTTTCCTAAAGCAATAGGTCATTTGATTTCTTACTGCTGCTTCCAAGAGTGTTGATAATTGATCCAAGCAAAATGAAGTTTTTGACAGCTTCAATCTTTTCTCCATTTATCTTGATGTTGTTTATTGGTTCAGTAGTGAGGGTTTTTGTTTTCTTTACATTGAAATGCAATGCATACCGAAGCCTGTGGTTGTTGATCTTTATCAGTAAGTATTTTAAGTCATCTTCCATTTAAGCAAGAAAGCTTATATTATCTGCATATGGCAGGTTGTTAATAAAACTTCTTCCAACCCCGATGCCTCATTTTTCTTCATATAATCCAGCTTCTGGGATTATTTGCTCAGCATAAAAATTGATTAAGTATGGTGAAAGAATACAACCCTGGCACACAACTTTCCTAATTTAAACTATTGAGAGTCCCCTTGTACTGCTTGAATTACATCCTCTGGGTTTATGTACAGGTTCATCATGAGAAAAAATAAGTGTTCAGAAATAATAACTCTCCATTATGTAGTCCATAGTTTGTCATGATCCACACAATAAAAGTCCTTTGTGTAATCGATAAAACACAGATGAACATATTTCTGGTATCCTCTTCTTTCAGCCAAGATCCATTTAGGCAAAATGGTGAATGGTTCAGAAAGAATCAAAAGAAGATGGAAGGGGTACAGGAATCACTGTACCAAAATGAAATAGTAAATACTCAAACATTTGAGGATGTAGCATATTACCAAGAACCACTGATACTGAAGGAAGAAGTCCAAGGTGCATTGAATGCATTAGTGAAGAGCAAGGTCTGGGAATTGATGGAATATAAATTGAAATCATTCAATAATCTGAGGGGTACTGGAAGTACTCACTTATCTATGTCAAGAAATTTGAAAACTGGGTACTTGGCCAAATAATTGGAAGACATCATGTCTGTGCTCATTCCAAAGAGAGGTGATCAAATGGAATGCAGATCTCATCGGACAATCTCATTAATATCACATGCAAATAAAATTTTGCTACAGATAAGGAGCTCTGGTAGTGTAGTGGTTATGACTCTGGCTGCCAACCTCAAGGTCAGAAGTTCGAAACTACCAGCAGTTCCATGGGAGAAAGATGAGGTGTTCTGCTCCTGTGAAGATTTATAGCCTTGGAAACCCTGTGCAGGGTCACTATGAGTCGGAACCGACTCCACGGTACTTAACAACAACAACAGATAATTTAAAAATGGTTGCAACCTTACATTTACAGAGAACTGTCAGAGTTCAAGTCAGATTCAGATGAAGACATGGAACAAGAGAGATAATTGCTGAGGTCAAATGGATCTTGGCTGAAATATTGCAGTTCAATATTGCACGTTGAGGTATGAATTTTTTCCTCAGTTCACTCAGTTTGAGAAATGCTGAGCGTGTTCTTCCGTTTTGGTTTTATAACTCCAGACATTTGCACATTTAATTATAGTATTTGACTTTGTCTTCTTGAGCTGCCCTTTGAAACTTTCTATTCAGCTCCTTTACCTCCTCAGTTCTTGCATTTGCTTTAACAATTCTATGCTGAATACCAAGTTTCAGAGTTTTGTCTAACATCCATTTTGGTCTTTTTCTTCTTTCTTGTCATCTTAATGACTTTCTTCCTGTATGATGATCTTGATGTCATCCCACAATTCTTCTGGTCTTTGGTCATTAGTGTATAATGCATCAAATCTATTCTTGAGAGGATCTCTAAATTCAGACTGGATATGTTCAAGGTCATATTTTGGCTCTCATGGATTTGTTTTAATTATTTTTCAGCTTTAGCCTGAACTTGCATATGAGCAATTGATGGTCTGTTCCACAGTCTTCCCTGGTCTTCATTTGACTGGTGATATGGAGCTTTTTCATCATTCATTTTACAGGTATAGTCATTTTGATTACTGTGTATTCCGTCTGGTGAGATCCTTGTGTATTGTCTTTTATATTGTTTTTAAAAAATGTGTATTGTCTTTTATATTGTTTTAAAAAAAAAGTGTTTGCAATGCAGAAGTCATTGATTTTGCAAAATTCTATCATAGATCTCCTGCATCTTTTCTATCACCAAGGTCATATTTTACAATGACTGATCTTTCCTCTTTGTTTCCAACCCTTGCATTAATTATCAACATCTTGATTTTTACATCTTGAATGCATGTTTGATAAATTTCAGAATGAAGAAGATGATAGAATTTATTCAATTTCATTCTTTCCTGAAATGTTCTTTTTGATGATTAATGTGATACCACTCCTCCCCAATTTGTCATTCCTGGCATCGTAAACCATGTGGTTGTCAGATTAAAAATGACCACTACTAGTCCTTTCAGCTCACTGATACTTAGGTTATCAATGTTGATGCTTTCCATTTCATTTTTGACAACTTCCAATTTTCCTTGATTGTTGCTTCTTCCTTTTAATGTTCTAATTATTAATGGCTGTTTACAGTAGTTTCTCCTCATTTTGAATTGTGTCCCATCAGCAAATGAAGGTCCCTAAAACTTTATTCCATTCTCGTCATCACAGTCGACCCCACCTTGAGGAAGCTGCTCTTACACAGTTATATTTTGAGTGCCTTCGAGCATGAAGAGGCTCATATTCTGGCACTACATCTGACAATATTCTGGTACTTTTCATCATGTTTCAACATTCAATAAGCTGGTGTTAACAGTGTTCCAATTCTATTCATAAGGTTTACAGTGACTAATCTCTCCTTCCTAATCTGTTTTAGTATAGAAGTGCACCTGAAATTTATCCACCATGATGCTTAAAATACTGGTAGTATAGCTTCGAGAATCACAGCAACACACAAGCCATCACATTATAGCAAACTGACAGATGAGTGGCAAGTAATATAGGGTAGTTAAGAATTAGTAACCACTCTCTGGAACTTAACAACGAGTGAGAAAATATTGATTCAATAATAGGACCAAAATCTTCTGTAAATCCAACTATCAAGCATAAAAATAAGCTTCAGAACTATCTAAACATTTCAAAGTAATTCTGTACTTCAGAACAATATACATGAATATTTCTAGGAATAACAAAACACAAGAGCAAAAATATCCAACATAAGTAAAATTTGCAGAGTCTGATATCCAATTAAAGGCATGTGAAGAAAACATATTCCATAATCTATGTATATAAATTTATTGTTGCTGATGGTTGCTAATGAGTACATTCTAACTAATGGCAACCATATGTTTGCTGAGTACAACTGCCCATAAACCCTATTTCAAGGTTGTAATTTTTGGAAAACAGATTGCTTGGCCTGTCTTCTGAGTGAATACAAACCACCAACCTTTTGGGTAACAGTGAGCATTTAATCATTTGTGCCACCCAATGACTTCTTAATTTGCTTAATTAATTTGGGGACTTGAGAATATTTTCTAAGGAGTACATAGGTTCTCTCTTATTTCTTCATATCTTTATTCAATTAGTAATATGAAAAATTATTAAAGTGATTCTTACCAATTTTAACATGCTCTGTGTTCTACAAAAAGTTTTCCCACCCCCTCTCAATTAATTTATATTAATCTCTTGAGTCCCAGTTTAGTTATTTACAATTTCTGGGAAGACATTCAAGGCCTATACAATGTAAGTTAGGAACCTCTGTCATGCTCTCTACCATTACCACATTCTGTTTCTGTTGTATCATTGATCATATCACTGTGTGTTTATAGTCTGATTCTTCTAGCAAAACATTAACATTAATGTCTTTAGTCATTTTAGGAGATTATGTGTTAGGAGTTCATATTTGTTAAATATAATAACTGATGAAGTTTAAATGAGTCTGTTTATCTATAAGTTACATAATGTATCCACTTCAAATAGTGGTTGTTGTTGTTAAGTGCCATCGAGTTGGTTCTGACTAACAGAGACCCTACATAGCGTTGCCAAGGTACAGTGGCTAGTGAGTTTGAACTGCAGACCTTGTGGTTCAAATTTACCTTGTGGTCAAGTGCATATCCCACATGCCACACCAGGACTCCTGAAATGGGGTTTTTTATTGTAGTTAAGTGCCATCAAGTTGATTCCAACCCAAAGCAACCCTGTATAGGGTTTCCGAGGAGCAGCTGGTGAGATTGAACCACTGACCTTGAAGTTCAAACAGCTTTGCAGTTTGATGCATTAACCCACAGCACCACACACACATGGAGGTAGTGGTGGATTATTGTTAGAATTTTTGGCCTCTGCGAGGGATTCCAATGTAACTCAGCATCCATTCACCTGTTAGTGTCATGTTGCTGTGATGATGAACTGGTTTCAGCAAAATTTACAAACTAAGGTGGACTATAAAACTGGCTTGGTGATTTATTTCCAAAAATCAGCCAATGAAAACCATATAGATCCACAACAATCTGATCCACAGCTGGTCATGGTTATAGTGCAGGACCAGGCAGCATTTAATTCAATTATCCATGGATTCACCATAAATATAGCTGGACTTGATGGCAGTTGACAACAGCAGCTTCAAAGTTCCTACTTTCCTGGAATTTTAGATCTATCCTTTGTATAAAACATTAGGCTAATTTACTAATTGACAAGAAGTTAGTACTGCATTGTTACACAGATTACTTTGACTTTGGAGTTCATAAAAGTAAAATAATTTCTCTTTGGGTGTTGAAAGGTTTCTTTAGCATTGCATCTTACAGAGCTTTTTCATTCTTTTTCCCTTGGTTATGGTTGAAGAAGCACAGTAGATGGCTGAAACAGAGGAGTTTTTGGCACCTAATAGAAGGGACCTGGCCAAACCACTAGAGAAACATGATGGTGTTTGGGCTTTTAGCTGTCTGTCTCACCATTTGGGCAGCTATCACTATACCAAGGATCCTAAACTATATTATAGCTTCAGAGCATTCTCTAGATTTAACATTTTAAATTCATTTAATTTCATTTGGCACAGAAACCCTAAGCAGGGTTGCTATGAGTCCAAACCAATTCGAAGATTTAACAACAACAACTAATATTTTTAAATTGTCTAAATATGATTGGTTCTTCCTCTATAAGTAAAAGACATTGTATAACTCCCTATTGAATATCATTCTGATCCTTTCTGTTAGCCAAAATAATTTGGGATTGAAATCTACATCCCTAAGTACTCTTCAGTATACCCAATTAATCAAAGAATATAAAGAGCTTATGCTTCATTTCAGCATTAAATCTTGGATTTAAATATTAAGTAATGTGGTCTGAATCCTGCTTCTCAAGAAAAAAGCATTTGAGAAATCCTTCCATTTAAACTGCTGATTACACCCTGCAGTATGGAGGACAGATGTGGCATATTCAATTTTTTCCTGCTCATGTTTACATCAATGTTAATTTTCTGGTCTTATGTAATTTGACAGGGGTTTAATAGGGAATATATTCTCTCGATGAAGGTCAGAACTATGGCAGTGAAAGTTAGTGGTCTTTTTTAAAACTGGCCCCCTGGGTATTTTTAGATATTGTACCAATAAACATTAAATGCATTCCCTACTTAATGCAATTTTCATGCAATACTCGTGGTTCATGGGGTTTGAAATGTGTGTTTACAGAAAGTGACAGATCATTAATCCAAGGTTCTCTCTAGGCATGACCTCAGTTATAGGTCCAATGACAGTAATTTCTCAAGACTTCTGACTTTTCATCAGGATGTCTCATTTGCTTGTACAGTTGATTGCACCGAGTAAGCGCCACAGTAATAACCTACCTAAGTAAACTTAATCCAAAAGTATGATCTGTAATCTAGTTGAAAATGACAAGTTTTGATGCCAAAATATATAAATACGTTCTTCAATTTTGCCACTTTCATGAGTTTTATTTAAATATAGATCCTGAAACAGATATTTTGTATCCATTACTATTATTCAAGATGATTGAAATTAGTGGGCTACATTATTTTTATTATTTAAAGCACAGAATTAAAAAAATTAATAAAGGAATAGAATTTTTCATAGGCTGTAATATAAACTTAATACATTTTACATATATGAATTAATACATAATATGTGAAAATTATATAATATAAAATTATGTCATAGTTTAAATTCACAATTTACCTTAATCTACCTTTTTACATATAGTATCTAATTGGCACTTGGTTATGGAAATATTATCTTAACTCTGGTGAAGTTTGAGTAAATGTAAAATTGTTTGCTAACAAGGCAACTGAGTGAACATTTATTATATAATGTGGTGCTATAGGATAAGCTCTGGTAGCGTAGTGGTTACGAATCGGGCTGCGAACCTTAAGGTCAGCGGTTCGAAACTACCAGCTGCTCCGCGGGAGAAAGATGAGGCTTTCTACTCCCGTAAAGATTTACACCCTCGGAAACCCTGTACAGGGTCGCTATGGGTCGGACCCGACTCGACGGCACTTAACAACAACAACAATAGGATAAGCAATGAACTGAGCTGCTCCTCAGAAACTATATAAGGACTCTATGAGACAGAACCAACTCAATGGCACTTAACAACAGTATGTATTATTCATTTTCACATGCATTAGTGCAATTAATACTCATAATTGATGTATACTGTTAATTTAATTCATGTGAGGAAACAGTTTAAGAGGAATTAAACAATTTACAATATATAGCAAATGGATTAAATTCTGGAAAATTCGAGTACCGTAATTCTTTCTACTTCTAAACACTTTCTTCTAAGTATAGCACACTTAAGAAAAAAACTTACTATATCTTGATAGATAAATAAAAACAAGTTAAAAATGAAGTTAAGAAAATAAAATAATCTCATGCAGCAAAATGTTGATTGGTGGATATTATATATATGTATGTATTGTTGTTATGTGCTGCCGTGGAGTCGGTTCCGACTCATAGCGACCCTGTACAGGGTTTCCAAGCCTGTAAATCTTTACGGGAGCAGAAAGCCTCATCTTTCTCCCGCGGAACACCTGGTAGTTTCGAACTACTGACCTTGTGGCTCGCAGCCCAATTCGTAACCACTACGCTACCAGAGCTCCTTATATACATATATTGCTACATAAATGTCACACATTTTTTTAGAAATATTATTTATATTTTAGCGTACTGGTTACGAATCTGGCTGTGAGCCACAAGGTCTGCAATTTGAAACTACCAGCCATTCCGCGGGAGAAAGATGTGGCGGTCTGCTCCCGTAAAAGATTTACAGCCTCCGAAACCCTGTACAGGGTCGCTATGAGTCGGAACCGAATCCATGGCACATAACAACAACAACAACAACCTACTTTTATAATTAAGCTAACCTATTTTAATGAATTAAATACTAAAAACCAGAATTTCATGTACATATATATATTCTTCATGACTCTTAGTTCTGTGTCTACCATACACTAGAAACCCAGTACTAAGAGATAAACCAGTGATAGTTGTTGTTAAGTACCATGGAGTCGGTTCCGACTCATAGTGACCCAGCACAGGGTTTCCGAAACTGTAAATCTTTATTGGAGTAGAAAGCCTCATCATTCTCCCGGGGAACAGCTGGTAGTTTCGAACTGCCGAACTTGAGGTTAGTAGCCCAATTTGTAATCACTACATTATAGACAAAAATCTCTGATTTCATGTATCTTAAATTCTGAGCTAAGTGAAGCATGTCAGAGACAGATATTAAACACAAGAAATTATATAGTGTAACATAAAATTAAAAGTACTTTGGACAAAAATAAAACTATTTTGAGGCTGACATTGTGAATGGGGTAGAAAAAGTCTTGCTGAGATGGTAAGAAATGGCCAGTTAATGCCTTGAAGGAGTTGACGGGAATAGCTATTCAGCTTCATGTTGTTGTGTTGTAAGATGCCATCCAATGCTATGAAGAACAGAACAGAATATTTACAGCAATGCTATGAAGAACAGAACAGAATACTGCCTGGTCCTGATCCATTCTCACAATTGTTATGTTTGAGCCCATTGTTGCTGCCATTGTGTCAATCTATCTGGTTGGTCATATGCCTCTTCTTTTCTGACCCTCTGCTTTTGCAAGCATGATGTCCTTCGCTAGGTTCAAATCCCTTCTAACAGCATGGTCAAAGAACAAGAGACAAAATCTCTCCATTTTTCCTTCTAAGGAGCAATTCTGGTTGTGTTCTTCCAAGACATACTTGTTTGTTCTTTGGGTAGTCCATAATGCATTCCCACCACACGCCTGTCAATTTGTCATACTGTGGTGGTTTATGTGTTACTGTGATTCTGGAAGATATGGCATGGGTATTTTAAAAAAACCAGTAGGGTCACCCATGGTGTACAGGTTTCAGCTGAGCTTCCATATGAAGACAAACTAGGAAGAAAGAGAAACAGAATACTTCCAAATATTTAATTACTAAAAATCTTATGAATAACAGTGGGACACTCTCATCACCAGAATATTGAATGTTAAAGCATGATGAAAACCACTAGAATATTGTCAGATATAGTGTTGGAAGATGAGCCCTTCATGTTGGAAGATACATAAAATGCTATTGGGGAAGAGCTTCCTCCTCAAAGTAGTGTTGACTATGATGACACAAATGGAATAAAGCCCTCGGGAACCTACATTTGCTGATGGTGCACAACTCAAAATTAAGATTAAACAACTCTAAATATCCACTAATATTTGGTAAATAGAATGTATGAAGTATGGATATATGAAAATTGGAAATTGTGAAAAATGAAATGGAGCACATTAACATCAACATACTAGGAATTAGAGAGCTAAAATATTTGGGTATTGGCCATTTTGAAGCTGATAATCACATGGTTTACTAATCCAGAAATGACAAATTGAAGAG
>NW_006408576.1:1305024-1306600 GCF_000296735.1 Chrysochloris asiatica
ATCTTCAGCCTATAACTGATTGGACTACCTAAAAGAGGTTCTAGAACTTGCCCAGTGAAACGGACTTCTCGTGGCGCCTTTGTAGTGTATAGGACCTAAGGTGGAATCCTAAACTCTATCCAGAACCTTCTGAGGTGTGACTATCTCACTTAAAAGGACAAGCAGACCAGCCTGGAATAGCTAGAGGAACAGAAAATACTTCTTGAATGAGAAATCAGCAAGAAAAATGCAAAACAAAACTGGCAGTATTGTTGGCTATTACAGGAACAGGTAAGATGTTTGCAGGGATCCATCAAGGCAAGCAATCAAGTCCCTTCAGGACAAACCCTCTTCCAATACTGAAACTCAAAGGGAACACATGTGCAGGCATGTAAGATTGCTGGTGACCATGTTGGTCTACTAGTGAGTGGAAGAAGAAGAAAGGTAGCAATGAAGATATGGGCTGAGTTAAACCACATTCTATAGAATCCCATCCACCTAGAGATGACAGAGAGAAGAGGAAGGACTGGTTGGTACAAAGTGTGGCAAGATCTAGGGAATTCTGAGCCCATGGACAAGGACATAACAATGGAGAGCTAGAGCTGAGAGTCAAGTATCCAGCTGATCTGAAGTGAGGGGAGACGCACGAGAAAGCACAAAATTGTAGATTGTACCCATTTGACCTAGCTTCGATGGCTTGAGGATGAGAACTTGACAACATGAAGATAAAAAACAAATTTTGATAAAGTAAATGTGTGTAAATTGTTACAATTTGATGAACGTGACCTGTACTTATTTATATAACAGCTCAGAATACCAACGGACATCGAAGGAGTTGTCACATCGAATATCAATTCTATCCCCTCTGTATACAGGGTTGATAGGGAATGGCAACTTAGACATTGGCTAACTAAAGCGAGGAGTCTATAAAGGCACAAAGTGACTGGTTTGCAAGTTTTCAAGAGGGAGTTTAGTTTCAGAGTGTGCAAGTGAAGGTAGAATCCCCACTGAATAGCTTTCATCTTGTCTAGATGGGTCTGGTGAAAGGCCGTGGAGATAAGATTAGTGAATAATTGTTATCATAACTAATTGCGACTGTCACAAGTGTAAAGGTAGAAGTTTAGTAACAAAATAGGAGGAGTAGTTAATCTTACAGTCTAGGAACAGAGGACACTTTGACCATCAAGGGAGAAGAGCATATGCAAAAGCTGGGACCCTTTCCAGAGAAACAGCAACATCAGAGACGGAGGCAGAGATGAGGAGAGTAGATGAGGATTCTAGATTCATGGAAAGAGAAAGACAGTACTGGCAGACAGGAGGCAGGCTTTCAGAATATGCCCTTTGGTTGTTTAAATTATTATGTATTCCTGACTGTTTTTTGTACTCCCCCCAACAAAAAACAAACAAACAAACAAAAAAAACACACCAAAAAACAGAGGATATAGAAGCAAATACTGTTGAATGAAGATGCACAGAGGAGACTGTAATCACTATAATGAAATGATGAGTGTAAAACTGATGTTCTCCCATTTAAACTATCACTTAATTCACAATGAAAACTTAAAAGATGAAAGAAAAAAGAACAAATGCCAAAAAA
>NW_006408576.1:1307020-1318036 GCF_000296735.1 Chrysochloris asiatica
AGGTTCACCTTAGTCCTCAAGCTGACATCCTTGCTCTTCAACATTCTCAAAAGGTCTTGTGCAGCAGATTTGCCTAATGCAATATGTCGTCTGATCTCTTGACTGCTGATTCCGTGAGTGTTGATAGTTGATCCAAGAAGAATGAAGTCCTTGACAACTTTAATCTTTTCTCCATTGATAATTCAGTGATGAGGATTTTTGTTTTCTTTATATTGAGATGCAATCTGTACCGAAGACTGTGCTCTTTGATCTTCATCAATAAATATTTTAAGTACCCTTCAATTTCAGCAAGCAAATGGAAAAGCTCTATATCACCAATCAAAATAAGCCCAGGCAGACTGTGGAACAGACCATCAATTCCTCATATGCAAATTCAAACTGAAGCTGAAGAAAATGAAAGCAAGTCCACAAGAGCCAAAATATGACTTTGAGTATGGTCATCTTGATTTAAAGATCATCTAAAGAACAGATTTGATACAATAAACACTAGAGACCAAATACCAGAAGAGTTGTAGGATGACATCAAGAGCATCATGAAGAAAGCAAAAAGTCATTAAGAAGACAAGAAAGAAGAAAAAGATCAAAAGGAATGTCAGAAGAGACACTGAATCTTGCTCTCCAGTATAGAGATGCTAAAGCAAATGGAAGAAATGAGGAGGTACAAGAGCGGAACAGAAAATTTCAAAGATCAGCTCGAGAAGAAAAAGTCAAATATTACAGCAAAATGTGCAAATATCTGTGGTCAGAAAACCAAAAAGGAAAAACATGCTCAGCATTTCTCAAGCTGGGGTAACTGAAGAAAAAATTCAAGCCTCAACTTTCATTATTGAAGGATTCTCTGGACAAATTATTGAATGATGCAGAAAGCATCAAAAGAAGATGGAAGGAATGTAAAGAGTCACTGTAGCAAAAGGAAATGGCTGATGCTCAACCATTTCAAGAGGTAGCATATGATCAAGAGCCAATGATATTTAGTGAGGAAGTCTAAGGTACATTGAAGGAATTGGCAAAGAACAAGGCACCAGGAATTGATGGAATAAAAATTGAATTCTTTCAAGAAAGTGAGGTGGCACTGGTGGCACTCACGCATCTCTGCCAAGAAATTTGGAAGACAACTATCTGACTGACTGATTGGAAGAGATCCGTATTTGTGCCATTCCAAAGAGAGGTGACCCAACGAAATGCAGAAATCATTGGACAATCTCTTTTATGTCCCATGCAAGTAAAATTTTACTAAAGGTAATATAGAAATGGCTGCAAGACAGAGAACTTCCAGAGGTTCAAGCCAGATTCAGAAGAGGCTGTGGAATGAGGGATATTACTGCTGATGTCTGATGGATCTTGGCTGAAATCAGAGAATACCAGAAAGATGTTGACCTGTGCTTTATTAACTATGCAAAAGCTTTCAACTGTGTGGATCATGACAAGTTATGGACAACATTGTGAAGCATCAGTATTCCAGAACACTAAATTGTGCTCATGAGGAATCCGTACATGGACCAAGAGACAGTTGTTCTAAGAGAGCATTGGAACACTGAATGGTTTAAAATTAAGAAAGGTGGGCAACATGGTTGTATTCTTTCACCATACTTATTCAACCTGTTTGCTGAGCAAATAATCAGAGAACCTGCATTTTATGAAGAAAAACATGGCATCTCTATTGGAGGAAGACTCATTAACAACCTGTGATATGCAGATAATACAATCTTCCTAGTTGAAAGTAAACAGGACTCAACGTATTTACCATGAAGATCAAAGAACACAGCCATCACTATGGATTGCATCTCAATGTAAAAAAAACTGAAAATTCTCACCAATGGACCAATAAACAACATTCATGCCAACGGAGAAAAGATTAGAGTGTCAAGAATTTCATTCTTCTTAGCTCAACTATCAACTTTCATTCTTCTTGGCTCAACTATCAACTCTCATGGAAGTAGCAGTCAAGAAATCAGAGGACATCTTAGGCAAATCTGCTACACAAGACAATTTTAAAGTGTTGAAGAGCAAAAAATGTCAGCTTGAGGACTAAGGTGTGCTTGATCCATGCTAAGGTATTTTCAATAACCTCACATGGTGTGAAAGCTGGACAGTGAATAAAGAAGACTATAGAAGAATTGATGTTTTTTAGTTACAGTGTTCAAGGAGAATATTGAAATTGCCATGGGCTACCAAAAGAACAAACAGTTCTGTTTTGAAAGAAACGCAACCAGAGTACTTACTCCTTGGAGGCCAGGATGGCCACATTTCATCTCTCATACCTCGGGCATATTATCAGGAGGGACCAGTTGCTGGAGAAGGATATCATGTTTAGTAAGGTGGAGGGTCAGAGAAAAAAAAGAAGACCTCCAGCGAGATGGATTGGCAAAGTAGCAGCATCAATTGGCTCTGGTGTGGCAACAATTGTGACGTTGGCCTTGGATCAGACAGTGTTTTGTTCTGTTGTGCATAAGGTCACTATGACTCTGTACCAACTCCATGGCACCTAACAACAACAACAATGTCAGTTTAAGACATGCTTATATTTTCCTTTTGGTTTTCTAACTCTAGGTCTTTGCACATTTCTTTATAATATTTTACTTTTTCATCTATAGCTATCCTCTGAAATTTTCTGTTTGTCTTCTTTATGTCACCATTTCTTCAATTAGTTTTAACTATACTATGCTGAAGAGTAAATTTCAGTCTCTTTTGACATCCACTCTCCTCTCTTTCCTGTTGGGTTTTTTTTTTTTTTTTTTTGTGTGTGTGTGTGTGTGTTTTCATTGACCTTTTGTTTTCTTCATGTGTGATGTTCTGGATGTCATCTCACAGTTTGTCTAGTTAGTGTTCAATGGACCAAATCTGTTCTTTAAATGGTCTCTATATTCAAGTGGGTACTCTACAAGGTCATATTTTGTTTCCATGGACTTGCTTTAATTTCCTTCTATTTTAGCCTAAATTTGTACATAAGCAATAGATGGTCTGTTTCACAGACTGCCTATCTCTCTGGAACATCATCAGAGAGGCCAGTCCCCTACCCCTAACCTGGACCAGGGAAGTTGCGGGTTTCCTACCACAAACCCTGAAGTGAATCTCACTATCCACAGTTCGATACAAACCTCACTTTCAAAGAAAAAAATGAAAACAATAGGTCTAACATGGGCCAGAGTGGTTGAAAATAATTATTTTCTTAGTTGTGTTTCATTTTTATTTACTCTATCAATATTTGATATCTGTCAAACTTAAGGTTATGTATTTATTTTTCTTCCATATTTTTCTTAAAATATAATGTCTTTTTGGCCTTCCTAAAGATTTAGATCTCAGATGTCTTTATTGAAGTCTTATCTTGTTTTGAATTAACTAATTTATAAATTTTAGTCTTTACATATATTTATTCTGCTTCGCTCAAAGCTGGATAGACATTTTAATCACATAGGGAGCTTATAAAAATAATAAAACACTAGGGAAAATTTAGGTGTATTTCATGGGGCAATGATTAAATGCACTGTGATTCATCTTCTATACAATAGCAATTTGACAGTAGAAAGGAACAAGCTAATTTGTACAACCTGAACAATCTTCCAGGGAATGAAACCGAGTGAAAATATCAATCTCCCAAGGCTACATATTGTATTATGTCATTTATACTTTAAATTGTTGAAAAGACAAAGTCATAGAAATAGACAATAGACTAGTGGTTTCCAGTGGTTATTTGAGATGTGGATATTTTGACCATAAAAACACATGAGGGATATTTGTGGTGATGGTACTACATCTTGGTTGTGATTTTGTGCTATAAACTTGAAAATGTTACTATTAGGGAGAAACAAGTAAAATAGTATAAAGTATGGTGCGTCTGACCCAAGCCATGGTATTTTCAGTAACATACGAAAGCTGGACAGTAAATAAGGAAGACTGTAGAAGAATGGATGTTTTGAAGTTATGGTGTTGGAGGAAAATATTGAAAGGGCCATGGGCTGCCAGAAGAACCAATAGATACGTTTTGGGAGAAGTGCAGCCAGAGTGTTCCTTGGAGGCCAAGATGGCCAAACTTCAGCTCTCATACTTCAGACATATTGTCAGGAGGGACCAGTCACTGGAGAAGGATCTCATGTTTTGGTAAGGTCATAGAAAAAGAGGAAGACCCCTCCCCACCCCCCAATGAGATGCACTGGCCAAGTGGCAACATCAATGGACTCAAGCATGGCAACAGTAGTGAGGTTGGCTCAGGATTGGGCAGTGTTTCGTTCTGCTGTGCATAAGGTCACTATGGGTCGGTACCGACTCAATGGCACCTAACAACAACAACAACATCTTTATGCATTATTTCTTATGTTGTTGTTGTTAAGTGCCAACAAGTTGGTCCCAACTCATAATGAATGATACTGTACAGGGTTTTTGAGGAGCAGTGGTGAGTTTGAATAACTGACTGTGAAGTTCAAAGGACTTTGCAGTGTGGCGCATTAACCCACTTCATCGTACCAGGACTCCCTTATTTCTTATGTTGTTGTTGTTAGGTGCCATCAGTCAGCACTGACTCATAGCAACCTTATGCACAGCAGAATGAAACACTGCTTGATCCTGGGCCAACCTCACTACTGTTGCCAAGCTTGAGTCCATTGATGCTGCCACTTGGCCAATCCATCTCGTTGGGGGTCTTCCTCTTCTTCTCTGACCCTTCACTTTAGCATACATGATATTATTTCTTATAGGTGAATATAAATCCATAATGATTTCAGAATAAAAAATTTAAAAAATAAATGTTTCCCAAGGTGAGTATGAATCCAGAGGGAGGTGTATCTGTTGATATATTCAGTCACCTGATGCTAAGATAATTTTTTAAGTAATTGAGGTTTTCTTTACCTATTCCATATTATGATTGGAAATAAGTTTAAATTTGTAAAAAATAAATTAACTTTCTTCCATACAGGATTTATTTTGTTAGTTTGTTTTGTTTTGCAATTTCATTTGTTCATTGAGAAGGGAAGGTGAAGAACTGGAAAAAAATGAAATTTTATTTTTTATTACTAATCATTTTTTTTCAATACTTCTCACAAACTAAAATGCATTGGTTTAATCGGTTTACTCACTGCTCTCATTGATTCAAAAAGCACTTCAATCCTGACTAAGTATCACAGTAACTTACATTATTCTAAGTCAACACTAAAATATCACACTGACAGATTCCCTAAATTGTGATGATTAGATTTGAATAACATGAATCTGTAATTATACAGACAAAAGAAAACAAAGACAAGAAAACAAAGAGTATGCACAACATATTAATTCAGAGAAGTTAGAGATTGGAAGCAGATGCCAAACTATTTCTCTCTTGTTTAATTATCTCACCATGAGTGATTTCTAATTTCAGGGAGGTGTTTCCAAAAGGCTCTGAACTTACAGTGTTTAGGGAAATAATTTATTCCAGACTAGTTCTCTAATCTTTTCTTATGTTAGTTTTGGTTATTTCATTTTAAATCCTATGTGGAAAAGACCTTGTCTCTCTTTACAGCCTTACCCCTTCTCAGACATTTGTGCATGCATGTGTATTTCTTCCCTGCACTTTTTAATTCTATGTTAACTTTAAACAATTTAAAGCTATCATATGATAAACCCATTTCAAGTTCAGGGCAATTCTTTTTGCATGAATTCGCAGTCTGCAAGGCATAACATAAAAATGAAGAAATTAATGGAAAGAGAATACATTTTTGAAAAATTTTATGACCAATGGATTCTATTACGTATGAAAGTTTCAGAAAGTTTTCTCTGTTAATACTTGTCTTTGGCTTTGGTTATTCTTCCTTATTCTGTTCAGCCTGTGTTCCAAATAGTTTTACAATCAGTAATAATAAATAACTAACCAAATGTTTTGTAACAAAAAAGATGTTTTATCATGGTAACAAGACAGAATTTAAGAAAAACAAATATCTTTCAGTGATACAAATTAATAAAACCTAGAAATTATTTATAGTCCTTCAAATACAACTTTTTAAACCTAAGCTAGAAATAACATAATTATAGTAAAGGTCCCCCCCCCTGCCAAATTTTATGTATCAGGCCTAAAGATGAGTCTGCCTATAAATGTCTTCTTCAGTTAATCAGTCTGAAATCCCACAAAATAAACTCAGTCCGGTACTCCATAGGAAAAAGTAATTTTTTCTCTTCTTTTTTTATTTTATTTCTCTTCTTCTACTACTACTACTGTGGTGCTGTGGGTTAATGCACCAGACTGCAAAGCCATTTGAACTGCAAGGTTGGCAGCTCCAGCTCACCAGCTGCTCCTCGGAAACCCTATCCAGGGTCGCTATGGGTCAGAACCAACTCGATGGCACTTAACAACAACAACTACATATAAGAAATAGTATCTTGGTCTTTTCTGATTAATTTCCTTACTTTGCCTTTTGAACCTGCCAAAGTAGTTAGTAAAGAGTGCTATAAGTTAGTCTAACTGCATACACATATTCCTATTGATTGCTATTTTAAAATATACATTTAATTATGCTGTAAATCATCTTAGAACAAAAATGCAATGGAATTATAGAATGAATCATTTCTTTTCCTTTAAACTAAGAAACAAAAATAATATTCATTATTAAGATTGTTATGCAGAGTTTCTATATACATGGTGATTTTTATTATCTTGTACTACTATGCAAAAGATGCCTTGTTGCTATATGGTAAGGCTCTGATGTTCTAACTAATTTCATCTCCATGATGTGATAGTCTGCTTCCACAAAGATTATAGCTTTGGAAACCCCACGGAGCCGATCTACTTAGTCCTATAGAGTTGTTATGAGTCCAAATCAACTCAATGGCACCCAACGCAACTATGCAAAGTAAAAACTGCTTAAGGTTTACTATATTTTTCTTCTTTATTTTCTCCTGTTATCCCCCATGACTTATTATTTCATTTTGTGTACAGAAGTTATTTCCTTGTCTTTTGTCCATCTTTCTCTTAACACAGTGATAATCCATTCATTTTCCTCAATAACTGCTATGCTATATCTCACCTTTGCTCAGAAACGATCACAGACCTCTCGTTCCCTTTGCCCATTGTATAAAGTATAAATGCTTAACCGCTGTGTTCAAACCCTCTGTAATCAATTGATGAGATAGTCTATTTTCAAATATTTCTCTAATTTCCATATTGATTCATTTATAAAGTAAAATCAACTTCTGACTTTTTCCTAAGCATATTTGCATTTATTTTTTCTAATTTTGACTCTGTCATTTAACACTATTAAATCCAATATCTTTATCTGAAAAATTAATATAGCAGCACATTTCTTCTTCTACCAGAATCCAGTGAAAAAATTGGGTGAATGTACTTTATAAACTGAGAAATGTTATATATTTTTTAACATGCCATATTCATATTTTCAGTTATAAATAATGGTGATATTAAGAAGCTATTAATGGATTCCTGGTGTGGTGTTAGAAGATCAGCAGTGTGGCCCACAAAGTTGGCTGTTCAAACTTACCAGCTGCTCCTTAGAAACCCTATATAGGGTCCTTATGAGTCAAAACTGACTGAATAGCACTTAAAACAACAAGAAGCTATTGAAATGCTAATCTAGTTAGGGCACTTAAGAATATACTAAGGATTAACTTTTCAGACACACATATATATATAATATGAATACTTATATGATAGAATTGCAGTGACTTTGTGGGTTAACCACTGGACTAATAACCATGAGGTCAGAGGTTTGAACCAACCAGCTACTCCACAAGAGAAATAAGAGATTTTTTGCTCTCACAAAGATTTATAGTCTTGGAAACCCTACAGGGTCACTCTGAGTCAGAATTGATTCAATGAACTTTAACAACAACATATCATTACGTATTTATATATAATATACACAAATATATAAAATCTCAGATGATAAAGCTGAAACTATGTTATTTAACACTTTAGAATAAATTGTTACTGATTTTCTTTCCTGTTCAACCATTTGTGCTAACTAGGCACATTATATTAATTAGCTAATGCACAATAATGCTACATATCTTTCTACAACTCAGTGATATATAATAGTATAAACCTATTCAGGGCTGCTATGGATGGGAACTGACTCAACAGCACTTATCAACAACACAACAATAACATTTATGGTTCTGTTTCTGTGTCTTCATATTAAATATTTATTAGCTAATCTAGTTGGACTTGGTTCAGTAACTCTTACTCAACTTCCAACTGTGACTGTGACTGTAATTTGTTTCTTGCCATGTCTGGGTTTATAGTTTGTTCTGTCTTGTTCATTCTGGGACCCTGACTGAAGAAACAACAGGTACCCAAAGACGCTCATTTCATGGCAATGACAGAAACAACATTAAATGTCCAACTGTGCATATGGAATTTTTAGATATGTCTGTCAGTATTCCACTGTCCAAACAAGTAACTCGGCCAAAAGGATATCAAAATGTTGAAGAAACATACTCTATCCCCAGTGTAAGAAGAAATAGAATGAATAATCCAAAAACTTTAGATCTGCCATCTTTTAAAATAAATATGCAATGCCAGTTTACATACAAAATTTAATTAACCTTTCCCTATCGTTGTTGTTGGTAAGTGCCATTGAGTTGGTTCCACCTCATAGCAACCGGTATAGGGTTTCCAAGGAGACCCTGACGTGCCAACCTTGTAGCTCAAACTGAACTTGCAGTCCAGAGCATTAATTCACAGCACCACACGAGGATCCTCTCCCTAGGAAATCACAGTACCTCATTCAGTGTCGCACCGCCACAGGCTTGATGTACAGAATCTAACAATAGGTCCTGAGACCTAGCAAGTAAAAAGACAATCTATACTGCCTCCTCCCCATACTTACACTTAGGATGTAGTGGTTAAATAATGATGGGATAGTCATGGCAATTATTTCCATATAAAAAGGGGACAAATAAGAAGTACATGTTGTTGTTATTGTTGTGATGTCCTGTCAAGTTGACTTTGACTCATATCATAATAACCCCATATGACAAATTATATAGAGAACTTCCCCATAAGGTTTCCTAGCTGGAATATTTATAGGAGCAGATCTCCAGGTACTTGCCCCATTTAGCCACTGAGTGGGTTTGAACTCTTAAACTTTTGCTTAGCAATTGAGTGCTTAACCATTGTACAACTAGTGCTCCTTGAGAAACACATGAAGCCAAACTCACTGCCATCAAGTTAATTCCAACTTATAGCCACCGTAAATAAGGTTTCTAAGACTCTGAATCTTTTTGGGGGGCAAATAGCCTCATTTTTCTCCCTTAAAGCAGTTGGTGGGTTTGAATCTCCAATATTGTGTTAGCAATTCAATAACTATCCTAAATTGTCACCAGAGCACAATTAATATTTCATGATTCTGAAATCCATTGGGCAAATAGTGTCAGATTGCTCTACCATGGGCTTAGGAAGTCATCTTTCATGAAACCCGGGCTCAATTTTAGGATTGATTCCTAGTTTATTGTTCTTCTATGGAAAATTCTTTAATTTTCTTAAAAATCTATGGCAGTTTCTGAAGGGAGCACTAATTGAACAGCTTTTTATCCTAAAGCCTTTCTCTAGACAGTGGGGACCCTGATCTTTTTATGTATCACAATGTCTCAGTGTCTTTCAGTCCAACCTAGCAGTGCTTTTGCCAAGACACTTCCCTCAACTACGATATGGAAGTAGTTTTTGATTACTTGTTCATAGTGACTGCATCTTATGCCAAAGCCTCATCCACTATTTTGAGATATGTTTCTTTCTGTATAATTCATTAAGGAAAATTTGATCCTAACAGAATTTTATAGAAAAACACTTTCAATGTTTTAGAAATTCTTCCGTTCAACAGAGAAAATCTGCAAAGTGACACTCTAATTCTTTTAGAGGTCATAAAATAAGTTACGACAGCTACACCTTATTTGAATTATACCCATGGAATTAATATTAATTAAATAATTAATATTTATTTATTTTATGAATTTGAGTTACATTCTACATTTTTTTCCTCATTTTAACTGTGACCTTCTACTATGTTCCTGGTCAGAATAGGCAGTTTTGTGTTGTTGTTAAGTGCCATTGAGTTGGTTCTGACTCATAGAAACCCTGTATAGAGTTTCCAAGAGGCGACTGGTGAACTTGTTCTAACCAACCTTGCAGTCCAGCACATTAACCCACAGCGCCATACCAGGACTGCACAATCTAGTTCTTCTTGTCTCTGGTTAGAAGATACTGTAGTTCATGAGGACCATCACTCAGATTGACTAATTTCTTTGGTTTCCTTCACGTTTTTTTGCTTCTGATGGAAAAAAACAATAGCTGGACCTTACATGGCTATTCACAGGCTCTTAAGACTGCATACACTACCCACCAAACTAGGTTGTAGAACATTATCTTTAGGACTGAAGTTATGTCAACTGATTTCGTTGTCTCATGAAACTATTGTACTATGTTTTTCTCATTACATTAGCTATGTATGGTGTTTGGACAAGGCTAGGAAATGTACCTAATTGTAGTCTTGGGTCTTCATCAGTTATTGCTTCAAGTCCTCTTAATTTTAGCAAGTAAGATATGTCACTGCTGTTGTCAAGTGTTATTGAGTCAGTTCTAACTTATAGTGATACTGTATAGGGTTTGTGAGAAGCTACTGGTGGGTTTGAACTACCAACCTGCAATTAACAGTCCAGTGCTAATCTTAGGGTTTCTGAGGAGCTGATGGTGAATTTGAACGACCAACCTTGCAGTTCAAACCGACCTTGTGATTCAGTGCTTATCCTACAATGCCACACCAGGACACTGTATAATTAAAGAGATCTTGTGCAGCAGAGTTGCCCAGTGCAATACATTGCTTGTTTTCCTGACTATTACTTCCATGAGGGCTGATGATTTATCCAAGCAAAATGAAGTCAATAACAACTTCAATCTTTTCTCCATTTATATGAACATTATTTATTGGTCCAGTGATGAATATTTTTGTTTTCTTTACATTTTTAAACAGCATAAAGAATATACACATGGACCTCACCACATGGAATAAACAGAAATCAAGTGGATTGCATTTGTGGAAT
>NW_006408576.1:1319235-1324734 GCF_000296735.1 Chrysochloris asiatica
GCATCAATTCTTCTATGGTATTCCTTATTCACTGTTCAGCTTTCATCTGTCAGTTTGTCCTACTGTGGTGGCTTGTGAGTTGCTGTAATCCTGAAAGCTATGCCACTGGTATTTTAAATACCAGCAGGGTCATCCATGGTGGACAGGTTTCAGGTGAGCTTCCAGATGAAGACAGACTAGGAAGAAAGAGTGATGAACTACTTCTGAATATTTAGTCACTGAAAACCTTATGTTTTATATATATATATTTCCTCACCAAATGGAAAACACAGAAAGAAAATTGACTACATCTGTGAGAAAAGATGGTGGAAGCACTCAAAGCAGGGAAAACAAGGCCATAATCTTTCCATAACGTCTGAGCTTATCACATCAGATCATGTCATGTGGATGTAAATATATAACTGTCACATACATCAGTACATAATTGGTAAATCACTGAGGATGATAGCTCAACAAATATGACACACATTTTAGGGAGACAGTGCAATCCATGGGAGTGCCTAAATTTACAGCAGACAAGATAGAAATATATTAAATAGTAGGTTGTTAAATAGTGTCACCCAAGAGAGTTGGAAGAGCCAGACTGCGCCATTAGTGTGAATGCATTCATCAGACATCATGTCTCACTGGTGAAACTCCTGCGCAAGAAGATTGAGAAGTGGAACCTGAAATTGAGGCAGTGAAACCTAAGGCTACAGAGGGCATCAGGTATGTGTCTAACAGAAGCCCAAAATGGAAATCTGCCTGAAAAAAGCAGTGGGAGGTGGCTAAAGATTTAAAAAAAAAAATTCTTAAAGAGTCTATGAATGTGGGATTGTCAAGAACCCCAAATGAAGATGTATCTAAAGACACATTAGGAAATGTAAAAAAAAATTAAATTCCCCAATAAATTCTGGCCAATGGTGAAGCAATAACATAGTCTCCCAATTCAGAACCAAAAAAGAAAAAGAAGAAAAATGGGGGATGATGCTGGACCTGACACAAAAAAGCAAACATTGAAGACAAAGAGGAATCTAAAGAGGGAATGTCAAGGCTCCTGCAGAAGCAGCATTAAGAGAGGAGAAGCCAGATGATGAGGACGATGACAGCGAAGTGCTTAGCCTGCCCCTGGGAAGATGGGAACATAAGAGGATTCTTCATTTACTTCACTAACTAATCTTGTCAATGAAAACACTCTGAAGGCGATAAAAAAAAAAAAGAGAGAGCGGGTGGGGGGCTTTACAAACATGACAGAAATTCAGCATAAAAGTATCAGACCACTTTTGGAAGGCAGGGATCTTCTATCAGCAGCAAAAACAGGCAGTGGTTAAAGCCCTGGCATTTCTCTTCCCTGCAGTTGAGCTTATTGTTAAGCTAAAACAGATGCTGAGGAATGGAAGAGGAGTCCTTATTCTCTCACCAACGAGAGAACTGGCCATGCAGCCTTTTGGTAGACTCCTGATGTGGCCCTGTGGGCTAATGCAAAACCATTTGAACTGTAAGGTCATTGATTCTAGCTTGCCAGCTGCTCCTTGGAAACCCTATAAAGGGTCACTATGGGTCAGAATTGACTCAATGACACTTAACAACAAGGAACTAATGATGCACCATGTTCACACATATAGGTTGGTCATGGGAAGCAATAACAGATCTGCTGAAGCACAAAAACTTGCAATTGGGATCAATATCATTGTGGCCACACCAGGCTGCCTCCTGGACCATATGCAGAATACCCCAGGCTTCATGTATAAAAATCTAAAGTGTTTTGTTATTGATGAGGCTGATTGAATCTTGGATGTTGGATTTGAGGAGGAATTAAAGCAAATTATTAAACTTCTGCCAGTATGCAGACAGAACACACTTTTTTCCTGCCATACAAACTCGAAAAGTTGAAGACCTGGCAAGGATTTCTCTGGAAAAGGAGCCCTTGTATGTTGGTGCTGATGATGATAAAGCCAATGCAACAGTGGATGGTCTTGAACAGAGATACATTGTTTGTGCCTCTGAAAAAGACTCCTTCTGCTCTTTACATTCCTTCTGCTCTTTACATTCCTTAAGAAAAACTGAAAGAAGAAACTAATGGTGTTCTTTTCATCCTGCAAGTCTGTTCAATTCCACTATGAATTGCTGAGTTACACTGATTTACCTGTCTTGGCCATTCATGGAAGGCAGAAGCAAAATAAGCAAGCAGTCACATTCTTTCAGTTCTGCAATGCAGATTCGGGGATAGTCTTGTGAACAGATGTGGCAGCTTGAGGGCTAGATATTCCTGAAGTTGACTGTATTGTTTGGTATGACCCTCCAGATGACCATAAGGAACGTATTCATTGTGGTTAGAACAGCCAGAGGCTTAAATGGAAGAGGACATGCCTTGCTCATTTTGCGCACAGAAGAACTGGGTTTCCTTCAGTACTTGAAGCAATCCAAGGTCCCACTAAGTCAATTTGAGTTTTCCTGGTCCAAAATACCTGATATTCAGTCTCAGTTTGAAAAACTGATTGAAAAGAACTACTTCCTTCATAAGTCAGTCCAGAAAGCATATAAATCATATGATTCTCAATTTCTGAAACAAATCTTTAATATTAATAATTTAAATTTACCTCAAGTCACTCAGTCATTTGGTCTGTAGGTGCCTCCTTTTGTTAATATGAACATGAACAGCAATGAAGGCAAACAAAATGTGAGGAGGAGGTGGTGGGTTTGGCTAGCAGAAAGCCAAAAAGGTAGAAAATCCAAGATCTTTAAAAACATTGTTGTTGTTGTTGTTAAGTGCTGTTGAGTCAGTTCCGACCCATAGTGACCCTGTAACAGTGTTTCCGAGGGTGTAAATCTTTACGGGAGTAGAAAGCCTCATCTTTCTCCCACAGAGCGGCTGGTAGTTTCGAACCGCTTACCTTAAGGTTCGCAGCCCGATTCGTAACCACTACGCTACCAGAGCTCCTTAGCAAAAAAAAAAAAAAAAAAAAAAAAAAATCCCTGACATCAGGAAGTTCTCATACTGAAGACACAGCTTCCTTCATCTTAAATAACTGTCCTCAAATGGATTTTCTGCCCCTGCTCTAACAGGGAAATGTTGGAGTCTTTAGGATTTAGACTGAATTGTTGAGGTTAAATAGATTTGGACTCATAAGGACTGCTCCAACAAATATTTTCTTATTGGGAGCAAGGAGGGTAATAGTTTACTCTTTCGTGTTTGTATGAGGGAAAACAAAGGAATAAGTTTGGTCTTTGTTGTGATTATAAAGCAATTTTAAATATTTGTCCCTTATATATTAACTATAGTTTTGTTATAGCAACTCAAAACCATGGTTGCTGACATTTTCTGTGAGCCAGTAAATGTTTATGTAGAGTCCTGTTAAATTTTTACATTGATGAGAACATCAGATATTGAGGAAGTAGGCTGATAAATACAGACAACACTGTTGCACATTTGGGCCTGGCTGCTGGCCCTCGCTTTGATTTCAACCTTGACTACCGGGTTTCTCCTTTGGCTTCCTGGGATACATATTGTGGGAATTTTGTAACTCTCTATTTTTGTTTCTAAAATTATCATGTTTCCAAAAATATACACAAGCAATGGGGAAAAATATTTAATCCCTGAACAGAAATAAATACTGTTGATATTATGGACTATCTAAAAAAAAAAGTAGTTTGTTACTGTTCTTTGGTGTGTTGAGTTTTTTCCAACCTATAGTTATCCTATGTCCAATAGAACAAAACAATGGCCAGTCACACATTATCCTAAAAAATCATTGCTATATTTGAGTCCAACATGGCACCCACTATATAAATTCATCTCTATGAAATGCTTCCTATTTTCCACTGATCCTCGAATATACCAAGCATATTGTTCTCCCCCAAGGATGAAACCCTTCTTATAATATCATATCCAAACTATGTGAGATGAAGTTATCACCATCTTTGCTTCTAATGTACTGTCTGGAATTTGGAAATCTCTAGAATTCTTTAAGACAGATTTGTTTGTTCTTCTGACATTCCATGGAAATTCAATATTCTCTACCTACATTATAATCCAAAGTCCTTAATTCTTCCTTGGTCTTTTGTATGTATTGTACAGTTTTTATATGCTTATGAGACGATTGACAATACCAAGGCTTGGGTCAAGTTTACCTTAATCTCCAAAGTGATGTATTTACCATATAACACTTTAAAGAGATCTTTTGCAGCAGATTTACACAATGCAATATGTAAATTAATTTCTTGACTGCTGTTTCCATAGACATTTATTGTGCATTCAAGTAAAAGTAAATCCTTGACAACTTAAATATGTTCTCTATTTATTATGATTTTGATAATTGATCCAGCTGTGAGAATATTCGCTTTCCTTAAAATGAAGTATAATCCATACTGAAAACTGTAGTCTTTGATCTTCATCAATAACTATTTCTTACTGATCTACATAGACCACTTATCTGTTAGTTTGTCATACTATGATGGCTTGCTAGTTGCTGTGATTCTGGAAACTAAATCACCAGTATTTTAGATATCAGCAGGGTCACCCATGATGGGCAAGTTTCAGATGAGCTTCCAGACTAAAAGAATAGGAAGAAGGAGATACAGACAACTTCCTAAAATTAAATCAATGAAACCCTTATGAATAGCAGTTGAACACTATGAGATAGCACCAGAATATTGAATTTTGAAGCATGATGATGAGCACCAGAATATAATCAGATGTAGTACTGGAAAATGAGTCCCTAAGGATGGAGGCACTGATAATAGTACTAGGGAAAAGTTGTCTCCTCAAAAGAGAGTTGACTATGATGATGCAAATGGGGTATCATTTTCAGGACTTTCATTTGCTGATGGGGCAAAACTAAAAATGAGAAGAAATAGTTGTAATCATCCATTCATAATCAGAACATGGAATGTACTCATTATAATTGAAAATTGGAAGTTAACTAAAATGAAATGAAACACATAAACATTGATATCCAAGGCATTAGTGAGCTGAAATGGGCTGGTATTGGTAAATTTAAATCTGACAACCAAATGGTTTACTCTGCTGAGGATGACAAATTGAAGAGGAAAGGTGTCGCATTTATTATCAGAAAGAACATTTCAAGATATGTCTTGAAGTACAAGGTTGTCTATGATAGGATACTATCCATATGACTACAAGGAAGACCAGTAAATAAAATTATCATTCACATTTGTGCACCAACCACTAAAGCCAGGGATGATGAAATCGAATTCTACCAACTTCTTTAATCTGAAGTTGAACACATATGCAGTCAAGATGTATTAATAATTACACAAGAAGGGGGAAGGGAATAGAAAAACAGGGTAGATAAGGAGACACATAGGCAGGTTTGTCTGGGCTAAATGGGAGAGAGGTAAATGCTGATGTATGCTCAACCTTGGAATAACAGGGCTCTGTGATACAGGGATTGAGTCATAGTCCGACTGGGTAAAATAGGGGAAATATGTTAAGATGCTTTACTGTGTTATGAATATTGGTTTTCCTTGCCAAGTACTGTAAAATAGACACTTGAGTAA
>NW_006408576.1:1325179-1326105 GCF_000296735.1 Chrysochloris asiatica
GAATACATAAAATCAAATTGAATACATCTGTGGGAAGAGACAATGGAAAAGCTCCATATCATCAGCAAAACCAAGGCCAGGAGCAGACTATGGTACAGATCATCAATTGCTCATATGCAAGTCTAGGCTGAAGCTGAAGAAAATTAAAACAAGTCCATGAGAGCCAATATATGACACTGATCATATCCAACCTGAATTTAGAGATCATCTCAAAACAGATTTGATTAATTAGACATTAATGACCAAATATCAGAAGAGTTATGGGCTGACATCAAGAACATCCTACAGGAAAAAAGAAAAATGTCATTAAGTAGAAAAGAAAGAACACAAAGACCAAACTGAGTGTCAGAAGAGACTCTGAAACTTGTAGGGATGCTGAAGAAAATGGAATAAGCGAGGAGGAGGTAAAAGACCTGAACAGAAAATTGCATAGGGCTTTTAGAGAAGACAAACCCAAGTACTATAAAGATATATGCAAAGACCTGGAGTTAGAATAACAAAAGTGAAGAACATGCTCAACATTTCTAAAGCTAAAAGAACTGAAGAGAAAATTCAAGTGTTGATTTGCAATATTGAAGGAACAAAATATTGAATGATACAAAAACTTCAAAAACAGATGGAGGGAATACACTGCATCACTGTATCAAAAATACCTGGTCAAGCTCAACCATTTCAAGAGGTAATATGAAATAAAGAGCTAATGTTACTGAAGGTAGAACTCCAATGTACATTGAAGACATTGGCAAAGAACAAGACTCCAGGAATTGATGGAATATAAATTGAAATCCTTCAACAAACTGATACAGCACTGGAGGCACTCACTCTTATCTATGCTAAGAAGTTTGGAAGGCAGTTAACTGGACAACTTATTGGAAGAGGTCCATATTTGTGTGCAGTCATGAGAAGTGACCCAACAAATGCATAAA
>NW_006408576.1:1326847-1328518 GCF_000296735.1 Chrysochloris asiatica
TAAATCAAATGATGTATTTATTGCATTAAGTAAATCTGCTGCACAGAACCTCTTTAAAGCGTTCAAGAGCAAAGATGTCAGTGTGAGGTTTAAGGTGCACGTGACCCAAGCCATGATATTTTCAGTAGCCTCATATGCATGTAAAAGTTAGACATTAAATAAGAAAGACTGTAGAAGAATTGATGCATTTGTGTTATGATGTTAGAGGAGAATATTGAAAGCACCATTGACTGTCACAAGAATAAATGTACCTATGCTGAAAGTACAATCAGAATGCTCCTTAGAATTCAGGATAATCAATTTTTCCTCTCATATTTTGGATCTATTATCAGGAAGGACCAGTCCCTGGAGAAGGATACTTTGTAAAGTGCAGGTTCAGCAGAAAAGAAGAACCCCAAACGAGATGTACTGGAATAGTGGATGTAGCCAGGGGCTCAAATGTAATAAAAATTGTGAGGCTGGAGCAAGACTGGGTCATCCTTTGTGCGTACGGTCACTCTGATTTGGTATCAACTCAACGGCACCTAATAGCAACAGCCAATAAAATTTCTTCATCAGTAATGCTTTAAATCTTCTTTGCTTTCAGCAAAGGTTGTGTCATCTTCATATTACAGGGGAGTCCTGGTGTGGCACTGTGGGCTAATGCGCCAGACTGCAAAGCCATTTGAACTGCAAGGTCAGCAGTTCAAGCTCACCAGCCACTCCTCAGAAACCCTATACAGGGTTGCTATGGGTCGGGATCAACTCGACGGCACTTAATAACAACAATAATGACTCTTTTCAGAATTCTGATACCATATTCTTTTTCATAACGTACATTTTCTCAAATTATTTGTTCAAAACACAGATTCACAATTTATGGTTAATGGCTACAACTCTGATGCACACCTTTCCTGATATTAAACGACTCACTATCCCTTTGTTCTATTCAAATGTTCTGGGTCTATATACAGGCTGTACATGTACACATTGAAGTGTTCTGGAATTTCCATTTTTTGCAATGATTTCTATAATTTGTTAAGATCCATACAGACAAATCCCTATACATACTAAAAAAAATACAGGTAAACCTATTTCTGGTAATCTCTACTTTCAGACAAGATCTATCTCTCATCAGCAATGATATTCTTCATTCCATGTTCTCTTCTGAATCAGGCTTGGATTTCTATCAGTTCCTTATTGATGTATTGCTGCATTCATTGTTGAATTATCTCCAGCAAAATTTTATTTATGTTAAATTATATCCAGAAAAATATTCATCATTCAATTATTTTATCATTCTGTTGGATCATATTTCTTCAGAAAAGGAAGAAAAAACTGGTAGCTCTCTTCCAAATTTATTGGCATACATGACTAAATACTTCTGGCATTGCATCTGTTTTTTGAAACATTTCCTTTTGCATTCTGTCAATTCCTGGAGTCTGTTTTTCACTGTTACCTTTATTGCAGTTTATACTTCTTCCAATGCCATCAGTTCTTGGTGATATGATACCTCCTAAAATGGTAAAACATGGAGCAATTATTATTATTATTATTTTATGCTTTCTATGTTTGCCAACATTTTGTCCATAGAATCCTTTAGTATAGCAACTTGAGTCTTTATTTTTCTTCATTTCTTCCAGCTTGAGAAATGCCAAGCTTGTTCTTCCCTGTTGGGTTTCTAATTCCAAG
>NW_006408576.1:1329328-1343900 GCF_000296735.1 Chrysochloris asiatica
TGTATAGGGTTTCCAAGGAATAACTGGTGAGCTTGAACTGCCAACCTCGCAGTTCAAATGGCTTTGCAGTCTGGCACATTAACCCATAGCACCACACTTCAAGCTCACCAGCTGCTCCTCGGAAACCCTATACAGGGTTGGTATGGTTTGGAATAGACTCCACAGCACTTAACACAACAATAACAACCACACCAGGACTCCAATAAATCCATAAGGGGAGCAAAATATCCTGCATAATCAGTCACTCTAGATAATAGTGAATTTATTCATATATAATACATATATTTTTGGGAATTTTTATCAACTAAGAAATATTGTTTATCACCTCATATTTTCCCTACTTATACCATGCTGTAATTACTGAATGATTTCAGTTTTTAGAATGTATCCATTTTTCTCTGTTTTTAAATCTCTCATTTTTTAAATCTTTGCAAATGTTTCATCTTCCCTGTTTCTAGGCTAATCTTCCTTCTTCATTGTCTTTCTCTTCTTCCACTTTTTTTTTTTTCTTTTTTAACTAGGCTAACCTGTTTATTTTTCATAAATGCTATCATTATTATTATCTCATCTGTGAAACTCTCTACTGGCTCTGAAGAGGAAAAGGGTGAAAGAAAGACACATATCCAATCGTAACTCATAGAAACAACATAGAATTGCCTCAGAGGACTTTCAAGAATATAATCTTTATAGAAACAGACTTCTGCAGTTTCTTACAGACAGACTGGTGTGTTTGAACCACTGACATTTTGGTTAGCACCTGAGCACTAAATGACTGCAGCACCAGGGTGTTGATTTAACCCTGGTTTTAAGTGCCATGGAGTCAGTTCTAACTGATAACAATCCTGTGTATTTTCCAAAGTGCAGATGGTGGGTTTAACTCTCAGATTTTATGGGTAGCAGTCTAGAGCTTTTCCTACTGTGCCACACCAGAACTCTCCACTTCAGTTTAAATTCCTGACTATTTAATCTAACTCTCTTTGATAGTTGCTAAATTGTAACATCTATCATTGTATGTAAATAGATACACATACCTTTATGTTTATTTTCAGCTCTGTAAGGGTGAGGGTCATAGTGATGTTCCTTTCTGTGTTTCATAATCTAGCATCCTTCCTGAGACCTAAAGGAAGACCTAATTTACTCACTAAATTTGCATTCATAAATGAATCAATTTGTAATAGACATCTGTTAACTATGATTCTTATCATCTCAGATTCTTTAGTCCCTCAGTTTCAGGAATATGAGCATGAACTATTCAGTCTCTTCCCTTGAAAAGTGAATTCACGTTGAAGGTATACTTCTGAATTTAGTGTACTTAGAGAATATGATTGTTTCAGCTTCTTACCTAAATCACCTCCACTTGTTCATTTGTTGTTGTTGTTAGGTTCCATCAAGTTAACTCCAATTTATAGCAACCCTATGCAAGTCAAAACAAAACAATTCCATATCTTGTGCCATTATCACAGTTGTTGTTACATTTGAAATCATTGTTGCTATCATTTTGTCAATCCATCTTGCTTGAAGTCTTCCTTTCTTTTACTGATTTTGTCCAATATCAAGCATGATTTCCTTCTCTAGGAACCGTTTATTTCTGACAGCATATTCAAAATGTGAGAGATGAAGTATCTGTATCCTTTCTTATAAGGAACTTTCAGGCTCTATTTCTTCCAATACAGATTTGTTTGTTCTTCTGACAGTCTATGAACTTTCAATATTCTTTGCCAATGACATAATTCAAATGCATTGATTCTTCTAGGATCTTTCCTATTCATTGTCCAACCTTAACATGTATATGATGCAATTGAAAATACCATGGATTGAATCGGGTATCATTAGTCTTCAAAGTGGCATCTTTGCTCTTTAACACTGCATAGAGATCTTTTGCAGAAGGTTTACCTAATGCAATACATCATTTGAATTCTTGAAAGTTGCCCCATTAGCGTTGATTGTGGATCCAAACAAACTGAAACCTTTAACAACTTAAATCTTTCTTTTGTCAAGATATTATTACTCAGCCCAGCTGTGAGGATTTTCGTTTTCTTTACATTGAGGTGCAATCCGTACTGTATGCTGTTTCAGAACAGCTATAGTTTTTCTAGGAGGTCTAGTGTGGTGCTGTAGGATGAGCACTGGATCACAAGGTTGGTTTGAACCACAAGGGTCACTGTGAGTCAGAACTGATTCGATAGCAATAACAACAACATAACCCTGCTAGCCATATGGTTCCATTCTGCGATGTGCTGTAAATCCTAGTCTCCGTGCCTGTGATTAGGAACGCTGGTCTGGAGCTGTAGGATAAACACTGGACTACTGTTCTAAAGGTTGGTGGTTTAAATTCTCCAGCCACTCCTCGGAAACCTTATACAGGGTCACAATGAGTCAGCACTGCCTTTACAGTCCTTAATAACAACATGCTTGTGATTACTGGCCCATTTTGAAGTGAGTTACAAAATTAAGGTGGAACTATAGAATAAAGTGGAACTAAGGGGTCCAGGTTTGGTGCCTTGGTCTAGTGCATCAGACTGCAAAGTTGTTTGAACTGCAAAATCAGTGGTTCAAACTTACCACCTGCTCCTTGAAAACCCTATACAGGGTCACTATGGGTCAGAATCTATTTGACAGCACTTAACAATAACAACAAGTGGTCCTGATATTGCATAAGCACTGGACTGCAACGTTGTTTGAACTGCAAGGTCGGCAGTTCAAACTCACCAGTTGCTCCTTGGAAACCCTATATAGGGTTGCTATGATTTGGAATCAACTTTATAGCACTTAGCAACAACAACAACAGGGAGTAAGGATAAGGTGGGGCTAAGGGGTAAGGATTGGAGTCTTGGTAGGCACTGTGGGCTAATGCATCACACTGCAAAGGTATTTGAACTGCAAGGTCGGTGGCTCAAGCTTACCAGCTGCTCCTTGGAAACCCTATACGGGGTCACTATGGGTCAGAATCGACTTGATGGCACTTAACAACAACAACAAGGGGTAAGGATTACTACACGCATCTGCCAGCTTGTCACACTGCAGTGGCTTGCAGATTGTTGTGGTGTTGAAAACAATGCCACTCTTATTTTTAACACTAGCAAGTTAACTACAGGTGGACAGGTTTTATCATAGCTTTCAGAATAAGACCAGGAGGAGAGGTAGATTATTTATTTAACCAATAATGTAATTTTTAATTTAACCAATTATTTAACCAATGCCCTTATGAGTGGCAGTAGAACATTGTCAGATATACTTTTAGAGGATGAAAACACTATAAATAGAACCAGAATATTTTCAGGTATAGTGCCAAAAAAGGAACTCTTTAGATTAGACACACTCAAAATACAACTGTGCAAGAGCTGCCTTCTCACATTAGAGTTGACCATGATGATGAGAATGGGTCTTCATATGCTGATGTTGTACAACTCAAAATGAGGAGAAACAGCTGCAAATATCCATTAATAATCAGAACATGGAACAAAAGAAGTATTAATATAGGAAAATTTGAAGTTGCCAGAAATGAAATGGACTACATAGAGATTGATATCCTAGGCATTACTGAGCAGAAATGGACTGGTATTGACAATTTTGAATCCAATAATAATATGGTTTATTTACTAGAAATGACAAATTCCAGAATAACACAGCATTCATCATCAAAAAGTAGATTTTAAGATGTATCTTGAAGTACAAATTTGTCTGTGACAGGATAACATCCATATGCCTACAAGGAAGAATAGTTAATATCACTATATTTCAAATTTACACACCAATCATTAAAGCCAGTGACTGAAGAATTCTAACAACTTTTTCAGTATGAAATTGCCCAAACATGCAATAAAGATGAATTTGTAATTTTTGGTGTCTGGAATGTGAAGATTGGGAAAAAAGTTGGAAAATATGGTCTTCAAGATATAAATGATGCTGGAGATCACATGCTAGAATTTTGCAAGACCAGTAACTTATTCATTACAAATACATTTTTAAACATAAAAGGTGACTATACCCATGGACATCACAAGATGGAATACATAGGAATGAAATGACTAAATAGGAAGAGGTGGTAAAAAAAATCAATATCACCAGCAAAACAAGGTCAGGGAAAGACTATGGAACAGCTCATCAATTGCTTATCTGCAAGTTCAGGCTGAAGATGACGAAAATCAAAACAAGTCCAGAGTGCCAAAAATATGATCTTTAACATACCCCACCTGAATCTGGAGGTCATCTCAAGAACAGATTTGATGCATTAGACACTTAATGACCAATGACGCGAGAACTGGGATGACATCAAGAACACCATACAGGAAGAAAGCAAAAGGTCATTAAAAATATAAAAATCAACACAAAGTCCGAAATGGAACTCAGAAGAGACTCTGAAATATGTTATCTGGCATAGGGATGCTAAAACAAATGGAAGAAATGAGGGAGCAAAAGAGCTGAACAGAAAATTTCAAAGGACAGCTCGAAAAGTCAAAGTTAAGTATTATATGCAATGTGCAGTTTTCTGGACTCAGAAAACAAAAAGGGAAGAACACACTCATCATTTCTCAAGGTAAATGAACTTAAGAAAAACTCACACCTCAACTTGTAATGTTGAAGGATTCTATAAGCAATATCTTGAATGATGCAGAAAGCATCAAAAGAAGATGGAAGGTATACACAGAATCACTATGCCAAAAAGGAATGGTCAGTAGTCAGACATTTCTAGGGGTAGAATATTCCTGAGGGGATAAATTGTATTTAGGAATATATAAGGAATATAAGGAATAAGGACTATATAAGGAATATAATTATTCCTTAGGGAATAAATTATAGCTGCACTGGAGGCATTGACAAAAAACAACAACAACAACAAAACAATGCTCTATTAATTGTCTGAATGCAATTTGCAAATTTTCAAGAAATTTAGAAGACATCTGCTTGGCCAACTTATTGAAAGAGATCCATATTTGTGCCCATTCCAAAAAATGGTGACCCAACAGAATGCAGAAATGATTGAAGAATATCATTGTCACATACATGGGAAATTTTGCAGGAGGTAATTAAAAAACAGTTGCAATAATACATTGACAGATAACTATCAGAAATTTATGCCAAATTTTGAAGATTAATTGAGAAAAGACTGAAGTTGTCAAACACTGCATTTTGCATGGATTCACAATCAACACTCATGGAAGCTGAAATCAGGATATCAAATGATGTATTGCATTAGGAAAATCTGCCACACAAGACCTCTTTAAAGTTTTCAAGAGAAAATATGTCAGTTTGAGGACTCAGGCGCACATGAATCAAGCCATGATATTTTCAATAGCAGGCAAAAGTTGAAAAATTAATAAGAAAGGTTGTAATGGAATTAAAGCATTTTACTTAAGGTGTTGTAGAAGAATATTGAAAGTACCACAGACTTCCAGAAGAACAAATAAATCTGTGTTGGAAAATGTACAGCAAGAATGCTCCTTAGAAGCCAGGTTGGCAAGTTTTATCTGTCATGCGTCAGACTTGTTATCAGGAGGGATCAATCACTGGGGGAGAATATCATACTTGATGAAGTGGAAGATCTTTGAAGAAGGAGATCTTCCATGAGATGCACATGACAGCAGTAATGGGCTTAAATGCAACAACTGTGATGATGGTGCAGCACCAGACAGTGTTTCTTTCAGTTGTGCATGGGGTCTCTATTTATGTAAGCTGACTTGATGACAACTGACAACAACAAGGAGTTAGGATTAAGGTAGAATTAAGAATGCCTCTATTTTACTAGAGGGTATGACTCAAGTTACCTCCCTTAGTTTTCTTTAGAGCCATGGTCTGTGTCCAGTTACGGGATTGCTTTGGCAAATTTTGTTCTCTTGCCCATTCTGAATCCATGCAAAATTAAGTATTTGACAACTTAAGTCTTTTCTCCATCATCATGATGTTTGTTACTCATTGGTCACATTGTGAGGATGTATATATATCTATATCTATCTATCTATCTATCTATCTAGATAGATAGATAGATAGATAGATAGATAGATAGATAGATAGATATAGATAGATATAGATAGATAGATAGATAGATAGATATAAACAGGAAGTGGAATCTATACTGAAGGCTGCAATCTTTGATCTTCATCAGTGCATATTTTAAGCCCTCTTTGCTCCCAGCAAGCAAGATTGTATCATCTGCATATGGCAGGTTGTTAATGAGTCTTCTTCCATTCCTTACGTCATGTTCCTCTTCATACATTACAGCTTCTTGTATTATTTATTCAGCAAACAAATTGAAAAAATATGGTGAAAAGATACAAGCTTGAGGCATACCTTCATTGCTTTTAAACCATTCAGTTTCCCCTTGTTCTGTTCAAATGACTGCCTCATATTCTATGCACAGGGTCCTCATGAGCACAATTAAGTGTTAAGGAATACTCATTCTTCACAATGTTATCCAAAGCTTTTCATGACCCACACAGTTGAAAGTCTTTGAATAGACAATAAAGTACAAATAAACGTCTTTCTGGTATTCTGCTTTTAGCCAAAATCCATCGAACACCAACAATAGTATTCCTTATTAATATTCCTTATTTTATGTTCTCTTCTGATTCTTGAATTTCTGGAAGTTCCCTGTCAATGTACTGTTGAAGCCATTGTTTAATTATCTTCAGCAAAAGTTTATTTCCATGTGATATTATGATACTGTTTGATGATTTCGACATTCCATTGAATCATCTTTTTTTTTGGAATGAGCACACTTATGGATCTGATAGCTGGCCGGATTGTGTTCTTACAATTTTTTTGCATAGATGAATGAGTGCTTCCAGTGCTGCATTAGTTTTTTTAAAGATTTCAATTTGTATTCTGCCAATTTCTAGAGCCTTTTGTCAATATCCTCAAGTGCAACTTGACCTTTATCCTTCAATACCATTGGTTCTTGATCATATACTATATCTTTAAGTGGTCAACCATATTCAACTATTTCTGGTACAGTGATGCTGTGTATACTTTCCATCCTCTTTGATACTTCCTGAGTTATCAATATTTTGTCCATTTTGTTGGTGTGTGTGGAAGTTATACACAGCATCACTGTTTTTCAGTCAAAATCTATCTAATGCCAATAATGATGTTCCTTATTACATGTTCTCTTCTGATTAAAGCTTGAGTTTCTGGAAGTTCCCAGTCAATATACTGCTGAAGCCATTTTTTAATTATCTTCAACAAAATTTTACTTCCATGTGGTATTAATGATACTGTTTGATGATTTCCCTATTCCATTGGGTCATCTCTATTATGCAACCACAGACAGATTGCAACTCAAAATAGATTTTGAAATGTTCTTTTTGATGATGAATGTGAACACCATTCCCTTCAATTTGTCATTTCTGGCATAGTAAACCATATGACTCTCTCATTCATAATGGTCAATATCTACCCTTTTCAACTCACTAACGCTTATGGTATCAATCTTTATATATTCCATTTCATTTTTTGACAATTTGCAAATTTTTCCAGATTCATACAGTCCATAGTCTAATTATTAATGAATGTTTGCAACTATTCTCATTTTGATTGGTTGTTGTTGTTGTTACATGCTGTCGAGTTGGTTCCAACTCATAGAGACCCTGTATAGGTTTTCTGAGGAGTGGCTGGTGAACTTGAACCACTGACCTTGTGGTTCAAACTAACCTTGCAGTCTAGCTGGTCTGCAGTGCCACACCAGGACTCTATTCTCATTTTCAGTGTTACTCCATCAGAAAATGAATGTCACAAAAACTTTGCTCCATATGTATAACTTTACTATGAGGAGGCCGCTCTTTCCCTGTTGGATTTTGAGTGCTTTCCAGCCTGGGGGCAGGTGGGGGGGGGAGGATCATTTTCAGTCACTATATCATAAAATGTTTCACTGCTATTCATAAAGGTTTTAGTGGCTAATCATTCAGAAATGGTCTGCCTCTCCTTTCTCCTAGTCTGCCTTATTTTGGAAGTTCAGGTAAAACCTGTCCACCACTAGTTACCCTGCTGGTATTTAAAATACCCATGACATAACTTTCAGCATCACAGCAGCACACAGACCATGACAAACTAATAGAGGAGTGGTAGACTTGTTTAATTAATTAAGTCAAATTTCATTAAAAACCAAAGAAAGAAAGAAATAAAAGTTAGAACTTTGCATCTGTCTCTTGCTAATATTTTTAGTACAGGCACAACCCGACCACACATATGAAATATATGTGTTTATCTCTGATTATGCTCTTGTGCCTTTTCTGCTTAGCAAAAACTTCTATTTGTTTAATGTTTATTTTTTTTCCAAATGATATTTCTAAATTAAGTAATGGCTCAATAAGCTCTCAGTGTATTTACCATTTCATTTTTCTAAGTTTTTTATACTGTAATTTTGAATGAATTATGCTATGTCAACTTGTTTACATATGAATGTGAGCCAAAAAGCACAGCAAACCGAGTTCAGTTAGTACTTGTGCAGATTTATTCCTACCTAAATATTTTAAACAAAATGAAGCATCTACCACCACTGAATGGCTACAGAAAAGTTCTCTCAATAATGCACGTACTCTAGTCTCCTTACTGTGCAGTCTAAAAAAAGATCCAATCAAATTTGTCTTGTGATGGGATCTGCTGGGCCAGATCGAATCAAGACACAGAGATCAGCTTTGAAGGTTATAGTGAATGTTTTAGGGGAGATTAAAAGGAGTAATCTTGATAGATTTTCTTAATAGATATAGGATGATCACAAGGGCATATTATAAAGAAGTTTTAAGAAAATAGAAAACTGCATTGGTAAGTAAAAGGCTAGGAAAAATTGTACTGATACTCCCACTCACATAAAGACAATGCAACTGCTCATTCTTAAAGGAGAACAAAGACTGTCCTAAAATAATTTTCTTGACAGACTTTGTCCCATATACCCTACAGCTCTGATCTTGCCCCTTCATACTTCATTTTGTTTCCCAAACTGAAAGAACATTAAAGAGAAATATTGTGTCCCTTGAGAATACCCAAACTGCCATTTTGATGTAGTACTAAATAAAGAGTGCCATGTTCTTCAAGGAAAGGTAAGAGAGGTAGAAACACCACCTTCAGATGTGCATAAACCTATAAAGAGGATATGTTGAGAAACAATAGCTTCATAATTTGATATCATTGTCTAATAAAGGTTTCTCTGATTTTGTAGCATTTTTTTTTTTTTTTTTACTTACACTTATATCTGTTTATCCATTGGAAATATGCTTCATTGAAATTCATTTCTTATCCACAATGTTTGGTGTAAAATTCTCAATAAATAAGTAAAATAATGATCATGCTGCTAATGTGAAAGCACAAGTAATTCAAATTTATATTCACTGTGAAAAGACTTAGGACACATTTCAGACATTTTTTCTCAATAATTTTCATTTGTAAACTAGATTAATTTATGTACATATACTTGTGAGCTTAACATTAAGAATTTTATTCAAATGTCAGGTCAGTACACTTTATTATCTCCATCATAACGCTTCTGTGATTCAAATGTGATTCCTTCCTATCTTCCTTCCATTTTTATTTTTCTCTTCCTTTCTTTCTTTCTTTTGTAAAGGCAGATAAATTTTCCATCAACATAGGTAAGTAAGAAAATAGAGTATCTTTTCTGTTCCATTAACAATTATTTTTTGTTGTTGTTAAAAACATTTAATAAATACTAATTCTTAATTTATACTTTAACAGAAAAATAAGAATATTGATTAACAATTGATTTGTTGTTTAAGAAAATCAATTGTCTTAAAATAAATATAAATCATTTTTTAAAACTTGAAATTTTATCAAATATAATTTAGATAATGTTATGTAAAAATCATGTTTCACAGCAAAAGTATAATGCAACAAGTGTTTTGTCAAACACAGTCATTTGCTTCCTACATTATATTTTGCCATCTCAAGGCTTTGAGTCTTTCAAATTTTATATTAAAAAATATCACATTTAAGTGCCACAGTCATATTATTATCTCTTCTCCTACATTTAGTTCCAAAATATTCTGCAATTGCTCATAATTAGACATTTGCGTTCCAAAGGAAAGTTGCCATACATGCTTCTTCAGCATCCCTATGGTTTCAGCATTCTTTCAGGTTTCTTATCCTGATTCAACCCCAGTTATGTAAGTAACCATGCCTGTTTTCATTGAAACTTAGCTCACCATTTTAGAATACACAAGCAAATTCTAGACAAATTCAGATTTTGTAAAGGACATTTTCTTCCATCAAGATTATTGTTTAGGAGAAGCACTTACTTGACAAGATATTTTAATAATATATACTATTCTTGATTGCTACATATGGGATAACTCAGCTCTATTTCTATCTAACTATTGGATTATATCCTTCTTTAAGAGGAAACAGAAAAGGAGAAACTATGAAAAAGGCTGAGTGTGCTGAAATATTGCATTGCAAATTGATAGGATAAATTCTGGCTCTGAATCTGGAAATATTTATAATAATATGAAATATTTACAGAGAATTAAATATATGTCAAGCAGTGTTTTAAATAAAAAGTAAAACACATTTCAAATAAAATATTCAAATTTATTTCATGACATCTAGTCATATGTGGAATACTTTAAGGCCAAGTCTTAAAAAGGTTGTGTTAAAGTGTAAGAAATAAGAGGATACGTAAGAGGAAGGAGATGAAACAGGAGGAGAAGGAGAGCAAGGGAGCAGAGAAAAACTATTATCACTATTATTCATAGAGGTAGAATTTAATTATTCAAGTCCACATTAATCCACAAACAACTGGAGTCAACATTGAATTAATATAATACAAAATATCAAAATACATGAATATTTTAAATTACATGAATGAAATATGAGTCAAGTTGTTAGGTTCACCTATGAAACAAAAACAAAAATATGATCGATCACGTATTTCTTTATCCAAAAATCAATTAAAATAATAAAAATACAGGTTAATTATTCTTACTTACACATTATTTACAAGGACAAAGGATGTATGATTAGAGTATGGCAATGGGAAATGATCTGTACTTATTGAAGAAAGCATCCATTACTGAAAATTTCTTGCAAGTTCTTAGGATGTTGCTGCTTGATATGTGACTGATTCCTGGTCACATTTTCACCCCTCCCCAAGGTGTACAAAGTGCTTCAATTGAAAGGAGTTTGGATTTCTACCCACTGGAAATGAGTAATGGTTTGTCCCAGCTGCTACAGAGAAGTCATTGTTTGTTAGGATTCTACTGTTGACTTTGTAATGTTATTTCAGCTTGTTTTTAGTAAACTTAGATTCTTAGTCCATTTCTGAGCCTAATACAAATGAGTTCTCATTTATATTTAAGTTAAACTCAATCATAGCACACTCATCTCAGGCTCTTAGAGAGACACAACCTCAAGTTACCTGATGTGTTTATTGAGCTACACAGTTGTGTCTATTACATAAACTGCCATCCACCAGGACCAGTTCTAACAGGTCATCACAACCAATGAAGAAAAATTCTACTAGACTCACTTATATATTAAGTTATGTAGATAATAATGACAAAGATACACAGTTCACATACCCTTAAAAGATGCATATTTCCTACCCCTTTGAATATACATACTTCCTAGCTTCAGTGAGTCAAAAAGAAAAATAATGAAAATGTTGGGTGAGAAATACTATTCTAGAAGCACAGGATGCTCAGAAGCATATTTTAGGTGAAGTGTTAAGAATGCTTTCCTAAAACAGTCTAAAGTGGGACTAAAGTTGTAAATGCATGAATTGAAGAGCAACAACAATCTAGACCAAAAAAAAATCTACACAGCTATGTATTTGGATGTGAGAGAGAATATTATCTATCTCAGGAACTCAATGATGTTGAGTGTGGCTAGAGAGTCAAATAAAGGAAAGTGGTAAGTAGAATATAGCCTAAGAGGAAAGTTAGGGTCAGTAAAGGAAGCCTTTATCATTTGTGTTGAGGAGTTTGGACTCAATGTTGATGGTATCAAGAAGATATTAAGTTGCTTTAAACTTTGGATTGCGATAATCAAATCTAAGTTTTGTCTGCACTGTAAGGAAAGACTATAGAGAAAACTGCAGCCATCCAATTACAGATCTAGATCAACATAGGCACATGTGGATAAATGTAGAAAAAGAAAACTGATTAAATCTAATAATGCTTAAAAGTTAGACTCAAATGAATTTGAGAATCCATTAGACAAGAAGAGAGAGAACACTGGATAAGTGAAAGAAAATTCCATCTGTTTCTGGGTATAGAGTGATGCTTTTTGTTGAGATAATGAACTAGAAAAAGAAAATTTTGATGAAGAGAAAGGTTAATTTTTTTTATAAACATGGAGAACATGTTGAGTGGTTTGGAAAATTCTAACTCTAATGTACACAGAGTCCTATATTTTAAGAGATATTTTAATCTGGAGATCAGTTTTTAAAAATCAAAGTTGTCATATTGAATTTTCAGATGAAAAATGCCATCATGGGAGTTAAGACTATCACCAACCATGTGTAGAGAAAGAAAGTGATAAAAAAGCCTTTGATTTCTAAGAAGCATCAACATTAAGGAATAGGTAATGAAAGAAGACACAGTCATAAAACAAAACAAAACAAAACCTAAAAACAAGTGGTTATAAAGATAGGAACAAACCAAGAGCAAAAATAAAAAGGACACTAAAAAGTGATGTGTGATGTTGTAGGATAAGCACTGGACTGCAAGGTCAGTTTAAGCTGAAAGGTCACAGGTTCACATTCACCAGTCACTCCTCAGAAACCCTATAAAGGGTCCCTATGAGTTGTAGGGACTCAACAACAACAGCAAAAGTGAGAGAAAGGTAGTAAGTGCCAGTTTCATGTTAAAAAGAAGATAAACATCTAAATAGTGACATTCAGTGCCACTTAAGCCAAAGCTGTTAAAATCATGGTCAGAAACATTTCATTGATGGATGGAAACCAGATGCCAGTTGCCTCAGGAGTGAAACCAAGAGAAAACAAATGCATACAAATAATTCCAGAAATTAGATGGAGAAATTAAGTAGTTAGGTGCTAGATTGAAAAGTGAATTAGAGTATTTTGATCACATTTAAATGTTAGCAGATAATGGAATAAAAAAACCACAAATATTATAATAGAGAGGAAAAAAATTGTTTTATCTATGTCTCACTAAGAGATATTGTGATTAAAAAGTTACACAGTGTACTAATGTCCAAAGGCTCTTTACAGTATTATTATTATTATTATTATTATTATTATTATTATTATTATTATTTGAAGTTAAGACTGTAACACATACACATTATTTAGAAAAGTGATTGCATGGTAAGCCTGGCTGATGTGAATAAAAAATGTTGGTGTTTGGAGATCACACTTGATACCAGAAAAGTCATAGAAAAAGTCAAAGAAAAGTCATAGAATAGACTGCAAATTCTTCACAAAATCCTTCATAATACCATTTCTCAAAAACTTACTTTTTGAGTAAAATTTTGTAGTAACCAATTTTGTATTTAAGGCTTTATCAAGAAGTTGGGTATAGATAAACTAGATTGTTGCTAAGAACATATCTGTGTACTTAAAACATTGAAACAAATAGGATGTTATATTGATGCATGTAAATAAAAAATGTAAACCATAAAGTTTGTTTGTCTTACATTGATATATAGACAATGTACAGATTTTCTCCAAGAAGTCACATTTCCTTTCAGCACCTGAATACAAGTTTGAATTATATATGTGTGTGTTATATGTTTGTATTATATATATATTATAATATATTATATGAACCTATAGGCTGATTTTAAATGAGCTTTGGTGAAGGAAGCACTTTGCTATCTAATACTAATTTAAAGGTCTGAGATTACAACCCACCCAGACACTCAGCAATTTTTGTTTTCGATTTTTCCTGCTGGTCTTTCTTTCAAGAAGTATCTTTTGTTCTCTAGCCTCTTCATGGCCTTTATATCCTATCCAGTGGGAATGTCTCACCTCAGAATGTTCTGGATGGGGCTCGGAATTCCACCTAAAGATCTTATATACTACAAAGTCTCCATAAGAAGCCTATTTCACTGGGGGCGGGGGGGGGAGGGGGGAGTTCTAGAGCTCCTTTCAGGTATTTCAATCACTTATAGTTTGAAGACAAGTTTACAAGTTTTCTGTAATCATATTTCCCGATATTCCTTTCTATCTCATTCAAGTGTCTATTTTATAATAGTCGACAAGGGAAACCAACATTCATAAGACAGTCAAGCATCTTGACATTATTTCTCCACTTATGCCTATTCAGACTATGCCTTGATCCTTGTATCACAGAGCCCTATTGTTCCAAGGTTGAGCATACATCACTATTTACCTCTGATCCATTTAGCCCATGCAAACCTGCCTAAGTGTTGCACAATCTACATTGATTTATCATTCCCTTCCTTCTGCTTGTGTAATGATCTCCCCAACACCCGAACTATGATGTGTCTATCCCCTAACCGGTGTTCTACCATCCCAGGCCTCCCAAACCTGGTAGACAACAAAAATTTTTCCATTCTGTCTTTTAGTATTGTTATCTTTTCTTAAGATTCATATTTTTAATGTTTCCATGTTCTTTCTTGAATTTTCATTTTCTTGGTTTGTTAT
>NW_006408576.1:1348875-1350356 GCF_000296735.1 Chrysochloris asiatica
GTCCCGTGTTGATCCTACAGCACCACACCAGGTCTCAATTAGTAGAAGCAAAACTAATCGAGATAGTAGAATCACGGTAAAATGTAGAAGTCAATAATCTCACATAGAGAAACAAAAAAACATAGAAGGTGCCAGAATATTGAGACTTCTGTAACCATAAAAGTGAGGTCAGTCAAGACCATAGAGATTACTTAATAAAAGATATTAAGATTACATATGAACCATACTTATGTTCTTTAATCAGTAAGTATTGTGATTCTTTTCCACTCTGAAAACCTTTTTCTGTGATTTAAACATATATGGATTTAGTTTTCTCAGGCATCAAAATTCCAGGGCCAGTTCAACAAGTCCACCATGCTATCCATGCCACAAACTTATCAGTGTGTTGTTGTTACATGCCATCGAGTCAGTTCTGATTCAGAGCAACTCTGTATAGGGTTTCCAAGGAGCAATTGGTGGAACTGAACTGCCGACCTTATGGTTCACATGGTCATATTTATTCATGTTCAATAGAGACGTCTGTACTTCCAAGCTTGTGACCAAATTTCAAGTAGATGAAAAGCAAGAAAAATGAAAAAGTATATATAAATAAAATACCTTTTCTTAAATAAATACATTTTCAAATCTTTAACTTTCCTGGAAGCTACATTCAGCTTTTTTCACTCAACACTCATTTGCCAGAACTATACTCAGTTCTGGCATGCATGCTGTTATATCATGCAACCTTTACCTTTAAGTGAAGTTTGGTGATAAATTATTTCTCTGGGCAAATATCCATGAGAAACAGAATTGGGATTCCTTTCTGAGTTAAAGGTATATATATCTTGTTATGTCTACATCAAATAATCATCAAAAAAATTAATTTTAGTAAGATAAGTTACATGAAAGTAAAATAATAATTAGACAGAGAGCAATACATGGTTTTTCATCTTTGGGGAAAAGGTACAGGAAGAATTTCATAGGTTTTTATGTCACAGATAAAACATGAGTTCATGAAAATAACTTCTGAAATTATTATCTAGTACTCTGAAGATCTGCAGATTTATTCATTTTCTCGTTGATTAAGTTATAAACAGTGTTGATATCTCTACACTGACTGTATTATTCTTTCTTATTTTCTGCTCCAATATTATTATTATTATTATTATTATTATTGAAGGACCTTAGATTAGCAACCTAAGTAACCTCATAGAAAGTTATTGTAGCAAATGATTATGCAATCTAAATTATTTCCCTAACTTCTTACCACTGGCCAGGAGAGTCTAAGCCAATGGAAGGAAAGAGTGGGAACAAATGGGACTCAATAAGCATTAAAGTTTTTATCATTTTGACAGGGATATTCATTTATTTTCTTACATTTTAATGTTTTTCTTTAAATCATTTTTATTTTTAAAAATTATATTTGAGTGTGGTAAAATAAGTTATTAAATACGAGATGTTCTAGCTCTGGTAGCGTAGTGGTTACGAATCGGGCTGTGAAC
>NW_006408576.1:1350999-1357359 GCF_000296735.1 Chrysochloris asiatica
AAATTAATTATAAAAAAATATCAAAGACTTTTCTAGATAGAATAAAGGAAAAAAAAAAAAAAAAAAAAAGGAAAACACTCAATGAGGATTGACCCAGTGGCTGCAACAAGGGGCTCAAACATTGGAACTATTGTAAGGATGGTTTTGCTCATAGAATCTTTTTGAGTCACTACTGACATGACAGCATCTAATAAGTATCTATGAAGAATTTCAGAAGATAACCCAAATAACACATGCTTGTCCCACCACATGTCTATATGAGAAGGCTACAGATTCAAGTCAGAAGTAAGGAGCGGTAGAGAGAATTCTGAAGCTCCCACACTACTTCCCCTGCCCCCTACTCACTTTACATTCTCATTCCCCTTGCTAAAGACAAGAGAGTATAAAACTCCTTGAAGAGACAGATCCTCTTAGCTGCAAAGTAACCTGTATTATCTATACTTAGAACCAGATCAGAGCAGTTGTGATCTTGATTTTGTACATATGTGATGGTGGTGGTTATATGCCAGCAAGTAGATTCTGACTCAGTGACCATATGTAGGGTTTCTGAAGCTGCAGATCTTTACAGGAGTGGAAAGCCTTATCTTTCTCCTTAGGAGAAACTGATAGATTTGAACTATTATACTTGTAGTTAGCAACCCAGATCATAATCGATTATGATACCACGTCTTCATATATACACATATCTGTGGCATATTGAAGTGCACAGACACTTTAAAGAATGTTTCTGGAGAGTGGATTATGGGAGGAAAATGATGGCTTTCCTATTTTCACAGTTCTAAGAATCCTTCTTCTGGAACCATGAAATAGTTTTGAATAAAGCCTTTCAGTTATTTTATAGATATAGTTGACCTTTCGCCACAATTACATGAAGCTCTTTTTAATAATTCTAATATCTCTGGTTTTTCAATTATTTGCTTAGTGCAATTTCAAAGCCTTTTCTATATTTATATATATGAAAATTTTTAAAAGGAATCAATAAATGTCTGATGGCAATTGGCTTTGGTTTTCACAAACTGAATGCATGCTTCTTTTTCAGTAGTGATCATTAAGTACATTTTTTACTTATTTTTTAGAGTAAGTTACACATCTTAAAAATGTGAATCTTGGTTATGTCTTATATTAACCATAATCTTTATTTTTCTAAAAAATATATAAGAAGGAAACATGGGCTACTTCCATATATTTAGTCACTGAAAACTTCATAAATACCAGAGAAATACCATCAGCTAGCACCAGAATATTGACTATTGAAGCATGATGAAGAGCATTAGAATATTTTCAGATATAGTTCCAGATGATGAGGCCCTCAGGCACTCAAAATATGACCTGGGGAACAGCTGCCTCCTCAAAGTAGAATTGACCATGATGACACAAATTGAATAAAGTTTTCAGGACCTTCATTTGTTTATGGGGCACAACTCAAACTAAGGAGAAACATCTGTAAACATCCATTAATAATCAGAATATGGAACGTATGAAGTATGAAACGGGGAAATTGGAACTTGTCAAAATGAAACGTAACACATGAACATCAATATCCTAGATATTAGTGAATTGAAATGCACTAGTAGTCATCATTTTGAGTCTATAATCACATGGTTTACTATGCTTGAAATAACAAATTGAAGAGGAGTGTCATGGTATTCATCATAAGAAAGAACATTTCAAGAGCTATCTTGAAGTACTATGTTGTCTGTGATAGGACAATATCCCTACACCTATAAGGAAGACCAGTTAATATAACTATAATTAAAATTTACACAACAACCATTAAAACCAGTAATGATGAAATTGAAAAATTATATCAACTTCTTCAGTCTGAAATTGATCAAACTTGCAAACATGATGCAATGATAATTACTGATGATTGGAATGCAAAGTTTGGAAACAAAGAAGGATCAGTCATGGGAAAATATGAATTTGGTGATAGTAATGATGCTGCAGATCACATGATAGAATTTTGTAAAATCAATGACTTCTTCATTGCAAATACATTTTTTATACAACATAAAAGATGACTGTAAACATTGCCTTTACCAGATGGAATTAATGAAAGTAAAATTAACTACATTTGTGGAAAAGGATGGTAGGAAAACTCCATATAATCAACCAAAATAAAGCCAGGGTCAGACTGTGGATGAGAGCATCAATTGCTCTTATGTAAGTGTAGTCTAAAGCTGAAAAACTTTTTAAAATGCCATGACAGCCAAAATATGACCTTGAACATATCCCATCTGAGTTTGAGATAATCTTAAGAACAGATTTGATGAATTAGACACTAATGACCAAAGACCAGAAGAGTTGTGGTTGTATATTATGTACAAACATTATATGGGAAAGGTCATTAGAAAGAGTAGATTGAAGGAAAAGGAAAGAATGGATGTCAGAAGAAACTCAAAAACTTATTCTACAGCATAGAGACGCTAAAGTAAATAGAAGAAATGAGGAGATTAAAGAGTTGCATAGATTGTTTCAAAAGGCTGTTTGAGAAGACAAAGTTTAGTGTATAATGAAATTTGCAAAGACATGAAGTTAAAAACCCCAAAGGGAAGAACATGCTCAGCATTTCCCAAGCTGAAAGAACAGAAGAAAAGCTTCAAGCCTCAACTTTCAATATTGAAGGATTCCATGGGCAAATTATTTAACGATGCAGAAAGCATCAGAAGATGAAAGGACTACACAAGGTCCCTGTACTGAAAGAAATGGCTGATATTCAAACATTTCAAATGGTAGCATATGATCAAAAGTCAATGATACTGAAGGAGGAAGTCCAAGGTTCACTGAAGGCATTGGCAAATAACAAGACACCAGGAATTGATGGAATATGAATTGAAGTATTTCAACAAATTGATGCAACTCTGAAGGCACTCACTCATCTAAGCCAAGAAATTTGGAAGAGAGCTACCTGACCACCTGACTGAAAGAGATCCATATTTATGCCCGTTCCAAAGAGAGGTGACCCAATGGAATGAGGAAATCATCAGGCAATATTATTATTATTATATGCAAATAAAATTTTGTTAAAGATAATTCCAAAAAGGCTACAACCATACCTTGCTGGATTCTGATGAAGATGTGGAAAGAGGGATATCATTGCTAATGTCTGAGGGATCTTGGTTGAAAGCAGAGAATACCAGAAAGATGTTTACCTGTGCCTTAATGACTACAAAAAGTCTCTCAATTGTATGGATCATGACAAACTATGAATAACATTGTAGAAAATGGGTACTCTGGAATACTTAATTGTGCTCATGAGGAACCTGTACATAGACCAAGAGACAGTTGTTTGAACAAACAAAGGGGCCTTGAATGGGTTAAAATAAGGAAATGTGTGGGCCAGGGTTGTATTTCACCATACTTATTTAGTCTGCATGCTGAGAACATAATCTGAGAATCTGGATTATATTAAGAAGAACATTACATCAGGATTGGAGGAGGACTTGTTAACAACCTTCAGTTTACAGATGATACAAATTTGCTTGCTGAAAGGGAAGAGGATTTAAAATACTTACTCATGAAGACCAAATAATACAACTTTAAGTATGGGTTATACCTCAATGTAAATAAAAATAAAGAAATAAATATACTATCACCATTGGACCAATAAATAGTGTCAAGGTAAATTGAGAAAATATTGAAGTTTTCAAAGACTTCATTTTGCTTGAATCAATCATAAATACTCATGGAGGCAGCAGTCAATAAATCAAGAAACATATCACCTTAGGCAAATCTGATATACAAGACCTCTTTAAACTGTTCAAGGGCAAATATGTGAGTTTGAGGACTAGGTATGCCTGACCCAAGCCAGGATAATTTCAATAATCTCATGTATATGTGAAAGTTGGGCAATGAATAATACAGACTGTACAATAGTTGATGCATTTCAGTTATAGTGTTGGTCAAAAATATTCAAAGTACCATGGACTGCCAAAAGAACATACAAATCTATGTTGGGAGAAGTATAGCCAGAATGCTCCTTAGAATCTAGGATGGCCAGAGTTTGTCTCTCAGGCTTCAGACATATTATCAGGAGGGACTGGTCCCTGGAGAAGGACATCATCCTTATTAAATGGAGGGTTGCATAAAAAGAGTAAGACTCCTATGAGATGGATTGTCACAGTAGCAACAGCAGTGGGTTCAAGCATAACAATAAATGCATCAACTATTGTACAGTCTGTATTATTCATTGACCAAGTACAGGACCAGGACAGGCAAATGTTTCCTTCTGTTGTGCAAAAGGTTACTATGAGTCTGTACCATCTCCATGGCAACAAACTACAACAAACTACAACTTTGTAGTTAACAGGCTACAAATATATTAATTCTACATAGTAGACTCATTTGCAATTAAATTATACTATTCTCATCTTTTGTCTTCCATATATAAAAACTGATACAAATTTACTTAGTTATTTTAACAAGGAAAATGATACCTTCGTAGTGTTCTCAATTTCCCTATATCAAAAATTAAATCAACCTTCAAGTTCTATGAATTCTTTTTATTCTTAGTATCTTTTGTATCATTTCCTTTCTGCTATCATCACCGCTGCATCCTTAGTTCTGTCACCATTATCTCTTCTGTAGGAATAATTGACATATTATCTAAACTACTTTGCCTGTCGTTACTGTCATGTCTTTATGTTTAGTGGATTCACTACTAAGAATAACAACAACAACAACAAAAAATACATCTAAATTGCTTAATGTCTTTTTTCCCTTTAACTTAGTACATTCCTCTGCTAAATCAAATAAGCTATTTCCTTTAATTTCCTTTAATTCTTCATGTGTAAGTCTCTCTGGAGCCAAGATCACATGGTATCTTTTTTTTTTTTTCAGAGAGCAACTTTACCCATGGCTTATAACATGTTGTTGTTGTTGTTAAGTGCCACCATGTCAGTTAATTATTGTTGTTATGTGCCATTCTAACTCATATCAACCATGTGTAGGGTTTCTTAGGAATGGCTGGTGAGTTTGAACCGTCAACCTAGCTGTTCAAACCGACCTTGAAGTCTAGTGCTTATCTTTCAGCACCACATAGTAGGCAAGCAATGAATAATCATTTAATTAAGTTTAATGAAAATCTTAATATAGGAAGAATATTTGGGAAAACTATTCTAATTTTAGGAGTCTTGGTGTGGCACTGTGGGTTAATGCAAAGTCGGTTTGAAACATAGGGTCAGCTGTACAACATCACTAGCCTCTACTCTGAAACCTTATACAAGGTTGCTATACCCAAGAATCAACTCGATGGCACCTAACAACAACAACAATTCTAATTTTAAAGGATACTTGGTAGCACAGAGGTTAAGAACTTAGCTGCTAACTGAAATGTCTGTGGTTTGAACCTTCCATGGGAGAAAGATGTGGCAGTTGATTTCTGTACAGATTCAAACCTTGTGTTCTTTGCTTTCATATAGGATTGTTATAGGTCAGGACTGAGTTACTGGCAACAATGCTCCAAGAACTCTTTTGAAAGCCTGAATGCCAGGCTTCACTCACAAAATACTAAATCTTCTTCCTTTTATCGAGTACACTGTGTGCCAATCACTTCATAGTTAAAGTTGCTAAGTTGATTTTGTTGCTGCTTTTTTCCCCCTAATATGAAAGATTTTTTTTACATACATTTGCACCAGATTCAGTTGATTTCTTGTGAATCATTGTTGCTTTCTTCTTTAGTATAATAGTTCAGAGTATATTTTTTTAAATCTCCAGAAGTTTTCAAGTCTATTCTTATGCTAACATTACATGAAGACCATGGAAAAATCCATCATTATAGACAGCTTCACCATTGAAGGAAAGCAGGGAATTTCCTCCAGATAAACATACTAGAATTTCTTACCATAAAAAATGTACTTCAATTCTAGGAATGCCTTCCCCACATACTTTGCTATGCATCTTTCAGTTTTCACTTACATATTAATTTTCCTGAGGTGTAAGTTTATTATGAACTGAAAGGTACACAAATATTTATGACATTCTTGTTAGGTGACAGAAAGTCGGTACCGACTCATAGCGATGCTATGCAAAACAGATTGAAACACTGCTTGGTCCTACACCAACCTCACAATCATTGCTCTGTTTGAGCCCATTGCTGCTCCTACTGTGCCAATCTATCTAACTGGGGGTCTTCCTCTTTTCTCTGAACCTCAAATTTACCAAAAAAGATATCCTTCTCCAGGGACTGGGTTCTCTTGAAAGTATGTCCAAACTATAAGAGATGAAGTCTGGCCATTCTGGCTTCCAAGGAGCATTCTGGCTGCACTTCTTCCAACACAGATTGGTTTTCTATTGGCAGTCCATGATATTTGTAACACTCTCCTCCAAATCCATAACTCTAATGCATCAATTCTTCTACAG
>NW_006408576.1:1358567-1366227 GCF_000296735.1 Chrysochloris asiatica
TGATCAGATGTTACCTCTTGAAATGGTTGTATACTGGCCATTTCTTTTTGGTATACAGACTCTGTGTTTTTATAACATAAACTAAAATTATTTCAGAATTGCTTCTTATAAACCATAATTGGAGCTCTTTCCCATAGTAAAAATGACTTCTTTAGTGTTTTTTAATGACTTGAAATTAGATTTCAGTTGGGATGTTCCCACAAGTTTCATCGAATGGCCTTGAAGTGTCTGAAATCAAATTGAACACAGTATAGGATGGAACTGTGATTTTTGCCAGGACTTCACTTTAGAATCATGTTTCTTCATTAAAATAAGCAAAACTTATGTTTTCTGACTTTAGATAACTCTTATTTTTGGAAATTAAAAATTCAGAATCAATGACATTGTTATCTTAATAATATGGGATTATTTTATCTACATTGCTGTTATTTTTAAGTGTCTTCATGTTAGTTTGACTTATAGCAAGACTGGGTAAGGCTTCCAAGGAGTATCTGGTAGGTTCGAACCACTAAACTTGTGGTTAACAGTCCACTGCTTTTCCTACAGTCACACTAGGATTCCATGATTCCTAGGAAACTATATGTCTCAACATTTAACTCAACCCATTAAAAATGAACACCTTCTCTTTGAAAGAGAAGATAAAAGTACAGTTTAATAACTCAGTTTTATAATTCATCAACAATATACCACTGATTTAAAAAACATTTTTAAAAGTCATAGATAGACTTTGTTATAAAAGAAAAAAATCTGATCTAAATGTAACTAAAACATAAAGAAAAAGAGCAAAAGTGGTTTTAAGTTTTTTTGTTTTTGTTTTTTTTCTGCAAGTCTCAACCCAAGTGAGATTTTTAACACCCTGGAGCTATCCTCATAGTTTCAAAATACTTTCTTATATTTATCCTTTGTTCTTTGTCTTTTCTTCAATCTGCTGTCCACTTTGTATGTGAAATCTTTGGAGGGATGCTTGTACAACCAGTGTTGTGTCCTAAGATACTGATTTCTTTTGTCAAAATTCATCAAACTTTGATGCAACTAAAAATCCCAAACCTTACTTTTTGTACAGTGTGATAGTATGATTTCCTTGAGATGTGCTTTTTCTTATAGTCTTAGAACATGATATTTTGTATACCTATTAATTTAAAGAAAATTGACAAAATTCATTAGATCAGTGGTTTGTTTTTTTTCTTTTTCTGCTTTTACATGTGTATTGTCTTTGTTTTGCTTTGTTTTGGTCAGAGAGCTTCGTCTATGGTTTCCCATTATATTCATTGAGAAAAAAATATCCAAATGTCTTATTATGGTTTTAAAGACCATCATCTACTTGTCTACATTTCCAGATTTCCTGTCATTTTAAAAATTATGTATTCATATATATATATTTAACACATTGTAGTCTAGTTTCCATTGGCGCTGTGGGTTAATGTGCTGGAATGGAAGGTCGGTTTGAACAGCACGGTCAGTGATTCAAGCTCACCAGACGCTCCTCAGAAACCCTACACAGCGTCGCTGACTCAATGGCATTTAATAACAACAAAAACAAGAGTAGTTTTCAAGTAGTTCTGGGGTTGTGTTCTAGTATAAGCACTGAACTGCTAAACGAAAGGTCCACAGTTAAAATCTTGAAAACTTTGTATAGGGTCGTTATGAGTCAGAACCACATCCATGACACTTAACAAGAAAAACAGTCTAATTTCGGGTTTGAGGGTGGGATAAGCGAAAGAGACTCAGGAAAGTCTCTTCGGAGAAAAGTGTGGAAAAGCCAGAAAAAAATCTTTATGCTAGGGCAATCCCGGAGCTTTAAATGTAATATAAAGTAAGGGAAAATAGTTTCGGGAGCCTACCAGCAGAGCAAGAAGAAACGTGGCAATTTCTCAATCAATCAGTACTCTGCCTCCAACCCACAGTCTTGGGGGAGGTCAGAGGGTGAGGCCACAGCCAGCAGCTAAAGAGCAAAACCCACCCAGCGACTTATGGAAAAAGAGGTATGATTTTTTTTTTCTTTTGCAATTTTTCCTTCAATTTCTGTGCCCCTCCCTGTCACACCCTCTCTGCCCAGCCTGGGTGTCTTCACGCCAGTGGGAGTGCACCCCCAAAAGTGTCCGGCGTTGCACACACCGGGCACAATTTTCCCACTGTGCAAAATAGCTGTAAGTCCCAGCTGAAAAGTCCAAAGGCTAATCCTCCAGCGGGTTCTTGTGACTTCTGACTGTGGTATTTAGCCCTAAAGTTGACTCTCTTATATACTTGGGTGGGAGCTTTTATTTCTGCCTTATCTACAAGGTACAGAAAGTCTAGCCATACAGCCAAGCCATACTTGTACCTTGTAAAACCTCAACATAAAAGTCAAAAGCCAACACCAACTACTACATACAAGATCAGTGTGTAAACCCAACACCTGTTAAAAACACGGTAAAGGGAGCAGGACTTGTGAATACGGAGAGACCTAACCGATCATCGGAGAAAAAAGTCTGAATAATCTTTCTTCCACTCATTTCTCATTTTCTGCCTGTGCACCTCCACAGCAGTAACTAGAGGGGGTGCCTGTGTGAGTGGACACCCCAACCACCCATGAAGCTTTCCACTGTGCAAGCACTCTGATCTACTCAGCAAAGACTAAAGGACTAATTTGTTACATTTTTGTTTATTTGTTTGTTGCTTTTATATTTCTTTCTGTTTTTTTACCTTCTTGGTCTTACTTTGTTTCTTGGGGTGGGAGCTTTCTCTCCCTAAATTACCCAAGAAGAGACAGCAAACATGGCCATAAAGTCAATCTACAAGCATACCCTATAATATCCCATCATCCAGGCAGAAGCCAATACTAGTTGTTGTATATAGCCAACACTTGCTAAGATTACTCACAGTTGAGTAATAAGAAACATGAAAAGGGAAGCTATCTCTATAACACATCCACAAGGAGGCACTCAATAAGCTTAATAATACAGTAACATGGTGGTGGTGGTGGTTATGTGCCATGGAGTCGGTTCTGACTCATAGCGACCCTGTACAGGGTTTCCAAGGTTGTAAATCTTTATGGGAGCAGAAAGCCTCATCTTTCTCCCATGGAACCGCTGGTAGTTTCGAACTGCTGACCCTGAAGTTAGCACACTGATTCGTAACCACTATGCTACCACAGCTTCTTAATACAGCAATATACCTTCATTTAATCATCGAAAACACATCTAAATATTGGAAATGTCCAAGAAACAACAAAAGATCTCAGCACATGTCTAGAAACAGAAAAGAGTAACTGAGACAAATGAGCTGGAGGTAAGCATAGACTTCCCATTAGAAGAAGATCAGGCTTTGGATCTGCCTGAGAAGGAATTTGGGAAAATGATATTGAGACAAATCCAAATGGTTCACAGAGTTGGTGGAGGAAAATAAGGAATAAGTCAGAAAAGTGCTACAGGAGCAATCAAATAAGATATCTATAGCATTAAAAACAATTCAAAACCTGCAAAAAGAAGAACAGTTTAGTTTCAAAAGATTTATTATCTGCCATTCTTCCTTGTCTTCTTCAATACTAATGTAAAAGCCAAAAGCAATCCCTAACTTTTCCTCATTCCTGCCTTTTCCCATCACCATCAACTTATCCTCCCCACTACCTACACAATTAAAATGGTTAAATGTCAGAAGTCCTTTTGATTGAACATTCAAAATTTAATACTTTCATGAAATATTTTCTTACCTAACAATGATGATTGAAAATCTCATTCATTAGTATAATTTCCTTTCTTATTTAACTCATAATTCTAAATGATAATTGCTGATTTATTATTTGTCTCTCTAACTGGGAAAATCTATTTCTATGTATCATAAATCAATCATGAGATAGTGAGGGAATTAACATTGCATTGTAATACCAGACCATAGTTTTGCAGTTTAGACCTACATCATTCATATTTATAGCTGATATCACAGCACTATAAAAAATAAAAAGAAGATTTGTATGCAAAAACATTAAGTGCTCATGTCTTCTCACCCATATTATTTTCTGAGGGCAGCCATAACACATGGCCAGAAGCTCAGTTGCTTAAAATATGAGAAGGTATTTTCTAGTAGTTCTGGAAACCATAAGTCTGAAATATAGGTGTTGGCAGAGCCACACCTACTCTGAAGGCCCTAGAGAAAATTATTCCTTATGTTCCTAGTCCTGGGACAACAGGAATTCCTTGCCTTGTGACAAAACAATCCTAGTGTCTCCCATTTTATATGATTTTCTTCGTTTATCTTTTTGTGTCAAATCTCCCTCTCCTTTCATTTTTGAAAATACTAATTATTGAATTTATGGTCCACCTACCTACCCTTAATTCAGAGTAGTCTCATCTCAGAATTTTAATTTAATTATATCTAGTAAAATTGATACTCCAAATGCGGATCTATTCTGAGATCATGGGGGATTACTATTCAATCTATTACACCATCCCCAATTTATTTCTGGAAATGTGTTTGTAAATTAAGAGAATGTTAACATTTTGATGTATAATTTTTTAAGTTCTTTCATGAAAATATGTGGAGTTTTGAATGTAGAAGTCGATGCTTACATGAACAAATAGGAACAAAGAATGGACATAAATATACCCACACTCCTCCTTGTCAGATACATCCTACCAACCTTTAATGCTATAATGGTATATCGGTTTTTATAGAATTGAGTTGCAATATGAAAAGTGCAACCTTGAACTAACTGAAAATACCTGATTGTCTAATAAAATTAGTCTAATAAATGACAAAGAAATTGACATGAATAATTGAAGATGAAGTGTGCTAACAGGCAGAGAGAATATTTGTAATGATAACTATGTTCAGTTATAAATAAATAAATCTACAATTTTATGCACTACTAAATTGATAGCCTGAAAACTTAACTTCTACTTTTGTTTGAAACAGACTAATGACCCACATATATACTTGTATACTTATATTACTATATACATAATATAGTTTTATACACACACACACACACACACACACATATACATATGTGTGAGCATGCATTGTTGTTTTTGTTAAGTGGATTCTGACTCATAGTGACCCTGTATAGTGTTTCCAAGGTACAGCTGGTGAGCTTGAATTTCCGACCTTGCAGTTCAAATCAACCTCACAGTTCAATGCATTAAACCTACAATGCTACACCAGGACTCCGTGAGCAAGCATATATGCATATAAATATACACCACTGCTCCTCTGTACTGTTGTGGATAGTGTGTTACTGTGATGCTGGAAGATATGTTGCCAGTATTTTAAATATCATCTGGGACATCTATGGTGGACAGGTTTCAGCACAGCTCCCAAAATAAAACAGACTAGGAAGAAGGAGAGGCAGACCACTTTGGCATCATTAGTCACTGAAAATTTTATGACTAATAGTAGAACATTTTCAAACACAATGTCAGAAAATGAGGCCCTCTGCTTTGAAGGCACCCAAAGTATGACTAGGGAAGAACTGCCTCTTCAAAGTAGAGCTAATTATAATGACATGAATGGAGCAAAGTTTTCAGGACCTTCATCTGCTGGTAGGATACAGTTTAAAATGAGAGGAAACAGCTACAAACCTCCATTAATGATCAGAACATGGACTGTATGAAGGATGAATGTAGAAAAATATGAAATGGAACATAAAGATCAATGTCCTAGGCACTAGTGAACTAAAATATACTGGCATTGGTCCTTCTAAATATGGTAATCATATGGGTTACTATGCCAGAACAACAAACTCAAAAGGAATGATTTCACATTCATCATTGTGGTACCTTGAATTTACTTGATATGATTTGTCTTTCCAAAGTCTTCTTAATTCCCATCAAGTGATTGGGTTGTTGTTGTTGGTGCTAAGTGCCATTGAGTTGGTTCTGACCCATAGTGACCCTTTATAGGGTTTCCAAGGAACAACTGGTGAGCTTGAAGTGATTGGGTAGGATCATTCAAAAAAGGAATATGGGATTCTAAGGCTAGGATTGGTTAATTTTGCCCCCAGCTAGGTTAAAAAAGAACCATATAAGAAGTAGAGATGGAAGATCCCAGGAACATCAAGAAGGAAGAGCATGAGTGACATGTGAAATCCCTACCTAGAGAAACAGAAACAACAGAGGCAATGGCAAGAGACCATGTCAGAGATGGTGACATGGAGAGACAGAGCAGCTTCCGGCTCTAGACCTATGGACTGAGTAAAGCTGAGTGCCTACAGGCAGGAAACTAACTTAAAAAATGTGCCATTTGAGCATTCATAAACTGGCCAAAAGAACTGTGTTATTAAGTGCTCATGCAAAGCAGAAACCAAGAGACCACATAGCTGAGAGGTTGAAGTCAAGAGTGACGCATGCCTGCAATGTGTCAGACAACAGGTTTTCCTGATTGGAGAATTACTGTATCTTCAGATTTTTAGATCTTGAATAGTATCGTGTTCACTTCTTTAATAAAGACCATAATCATGAGTACTGCTATGAGTTCTGTGTAACCATTGCAGTGGATTATCAAAGCCAGATGTGAAGCAGAGTGCTGTGTGAATAGGTGGCTGGTATCAAAATAAGGCAAAGAGCATTGTAGGGTGGAAGCATGTCTGACTTCCCCTTCACAGCAATCCGTCTTGAGCTATTTTGAGTTTGATTCTGTTTCCGCCTTGTGAAGCCAGTGGAATTCAGACATGCTCCCACATGGACCTTGTTGTTAGGTGCCATCAAGTCGGTGCCAACTCATAGTGACCCTATGCACAACAGAATGAAACATTGCCTGGTCCTGGGCCAACCTCACAATTGTTGCCACACTTGAGCCCATTGATGCTGCCACTTTGCCAGTCTATCTTGCTGGGGGTCTTTCTCTGACCCTCCACCTTACCGAACATGATATCCTTCTCCAGCGACTGGTTCCTTCTGACAATATGTCCAAAGTATGAGAGATGAAGTTTGGCCATCCTGGCCTCCAAGGATCACTCTGGCTGTACTTCTTCCAACATAGATCTGTTTGTCCTTTTGGCAGCCCATGGTACTTTCAGTGATTTCCTCCAACACATAACTCAACCGCATCAATTCTTCTAAGGTCTTCCTTATTCACTGTCCAGATTTTGCATGCATATGAGATTATTGAAAATACTATGGTTTGGGCCAGGCACACCTTAGTTCACAAGCTGATATCGTTGTTCTTCAACACTTTAAAAGGTCTTGTGCAGTAGATTTGCCTAATGCAATATGTCCTTTGATTTCTTGACTGCTACTTCCATGAGTGTTGCTAGTTGAGCCAAGAAGAATGACGTCCTTGACAACGTCAATCTTTTCTACATTGATAAAAATATTGTTTATTAGTCCAGTGGTAAGTATTTTTGTTTTCTTGACATTGAGATGCAATCCATATTAAAGGCTGTGCTCCTTGATCTTCATAAGTAAATGTTTCAAGTCCTTTTCACTTTCAGCAAGCAAGGTTGTATCATCTGGATATCACAGGTTGTTAATGAGTCTTCCTTCAATCCTCATGCCGTGTTTATCTTAATATAACTCAGCTTCTAGGACTATGTGCTCAGCATATAAATTGAGTAAGTATGGTGAAAGAATACCACCCTGTTGCACATCTTTTTTAATTTTAAAATAGTCAGTGTTCCCATTTTCTGTTCGAACAACTGCCTCTTTGTCCATGTACAGATTCCTCATAAGCACAATTAAGTGTTCAG
>NW_006408576.1:1371212-1377773 GCF_000296735.1 Chrysochloris asiatica
CTTTTGTGGACTTGTTTTCATTTTCTTTGGCTCCAGTCTGAATTTGTATATAAGCAATAGATGGTCTGTTCCACAATCTGCCCCTGGCCTTGTTTTGGTTAATTGTATGGAGCATTTCCACCATCTCTTTCAACAGATATAGTCAATTTGATTTCTATGTATTCCATCTGGTGAGGTCCATGTGTATAGTTGTCTCTTATGCTTTCTGAAGAAGGTTTTTGAAGTGAAGAAATCATTGGTTTTACAGAATCATATTATGTGATCTCCAGCATTATTTCTATTCCCAAAGCCTTATTTTCCAACTACTGACCTTTCCTCTTTATTTCCAACCTTAGCATCCCAATCACCAGTAATAATCAATACATCTTGATTGCATGTTTAATCAATTTCAGATTGAAGAAATTAGTAGAATTCTTCTATTTCATTCTCACTGGCTTTAGTGGTTGGTGCGTAAATTTGAATAATAGTGGTATTAACTGGTCTTCGCTATAGGCGCATGAATATTATTCCATCACAGACAATGTGGTACCTCATGACTGATCTTGATATGTTCTTTTTGATGATGAATGCAACACCATTCCTCTTCAATTTGTCATTCCTGGCATAGTAAACTGTGTGGTTGTCAGAGTTAAAAAGGCCAATACCAGTCCATTTCATCTCACTAATGCCTAAGATATCGATGTTTATGTGTTCCAGTTCATTTTTGACAATTTCCAATTTTCCTAGATTCATACTTTGTACATTCTGTGTTCTGATTATTAACGAATGTTTACAGCTGTTTCTCTCCATTTTGAATTGTGCCCCATCAGCAAATGAAGGTCCCAAGGGCTTTACTCCCACAGGCTTTACTCCATTCACATCATCACAGTCAACTCTACTCTGAGAAGGCAGCTTATCCCTAGTTGCATATTGAGTGCATTCCAACCTGAGGGGCTCATTTTTCAGGCACTATGTCTGGCAGTGTTTCTCTGCTATTCGTAAGGTTTTCAGTAACTAAATTTTTAGATGTAGTTCATCTCTCCTTCCTATTCTGTCTTCATCTGGAAGTTCATCTGAAACCTGTTCACCGTGGGTGATGCTGCTGGTATTTAAAATGCCTGTAGCATAGCTTTCAGAATCACAGCAACGCACAAGCCACGGCAAACTGACAGACAAGGGTGGAAAACAAACCTATAAGATCAAAAATAGGAAACCAGAGCTATCAATATGTAATGAAGTCAACTACAAAGTAAAAGGAGGGGACAGTGTAAATATAGAACTTCCAATGGAAATAAAGTCAAACAGATTTCAAGACAAAACAGAGAGTTTAAGCAGGGAAAACATTTAATAAATTACATGACAACTGCAAAGAAACAATATACCTGTTTATAAAAATATAAAACAAGAAAAATAAGAAAGACTTAGTAAAGATTATCATGATAGAAATGAAAGTAAAAAGAAAATCCACAAACAAAATGAATTCAGCATAAAAAATTATGTAGAACGAAGAATCCAGCAACACCACACACACAAACACACACACAGAAAACTGATAAGAATTAATTCATACCTATTGGTAATTACACTGAATTTTAACATATTAAATGTTCAGTCAAGAGACATAAAGAGCAAAATGGACAAGAAAACAGAATCCTTCAATATGTTGTCTACAAGAGACATAGGAAAAAGATGAAAGACAACCTAGCTGCCCAGCAACAGATGAATGATTAGACTAACATTGGTATATACATCCAACTGAGTATTACGAAACACTGAAGAAGAATAATGAATATTTGGAACACCTCACAACACGTTTGAGCCTGAAGCACCTTATGCTTAGTGAAATTAGTCAATGACAAAAGGACAAACAATGTATGAGACCAATATTGTAAAAAGTTAAGAAAGATTTTCTTGATAAAAGAAACCATCTATGGTGGTTATGGGGGAGGGAAGGAGGGGTTCCATGGTAGATACATGGTAACATGTGTTACAGGCAGGCAATATACAAGAGGGAATTTAGGAGAGGAAAGATGAAAGTTGTGGGAGACACAGGAAGGAATACAATAATTAACGTGAATAGAAGTAAATACTGGTAACTAATGGTACATTGAGGAGATTACAACCATGTAATGAAGCAAAGTATATGCTTTGTTGAATGCAAAACTGCTGATCAATTCTGCAAACCTCAATTCACAATAAAAAGTAAAAAAAAAAAACAAAAAAGTGACAAAATACACATACAGGGGGCTATCTCCACCTGTTCCTGATGAAGAAAACGTGTGTTAAAGACCAAAATTATTGGCATAGTAAGTAGCTACATACAAATCATGCATAGTTTTTAATATTTTTAAAGTCATGTTTAAAGTGGCAAAGGCACATCTTTACATAGACTTTCATATAGCTTCAAAATATTTATATCTGTATAGCTCTAACTTAACATTACCACACTCAGTATTTATTTTATTGAAGCATACAAGTAAAGTATTTCTTTTCAAATTTATATAAAGATACCTGTGCAACAAGGTACACTGCACCAATGACTAGGAAAAGTAGCTTTTATTGCCTCCTTGCAAGTGAATTCTTGCTCCTTAGTAAATTTTTCAGAGCCATTTTGTAATTCAGAGGCAGCACAGTTTGGTAAAATGCTGTTTACTCTTTGCACGTCTGTAACTCATCTCTCTTTACGAGTCTTTTCTTTGCATGGGGCTCTTAGTGATATGTGTGAATTTCCTTATGAAGTGATTAGTGTGCATTAGGAGCACACATGCATATGTTCTGAACTAACTCAGACTAGCCACAGTGAGCACCTTTGTGGCTAGCAAAAGAGGAAGAACCATTGAGGTATGCCTGGCTGTCTTCACATTGGGTGAAGCATCAGATAACAAGCAGATGTGAGGCTTGTTGTCCTCACCTTTCCTTCTTAAATAATATTGACTTTACTATCACTGCTGTGGGGGTTTGGGGTTGTTTTTTTATTTTTGCATCTGAATTGTTGACTTTAATGTTTTTCTTATTTAACCCTCCCATTTCTTACCCCAAAAAGTAAATCTCTCCAGGAATCAACATCTCATATCAGGATTTTCTGTACTGACTTTTTTTTGGTTTATTTTAATCTGGAAAATGTGAACATACTTATATTCTCTGAAATATGATGTCTTGATCCTTAAATTTGGACCTCTTACAATATATTAAATTAGATATATCAACTCATTTATGAGAATATTTTTGACAGATTTCCTTAGGCCTTCATTAGGAAGCAATTTTGCCCTTTTGGTGCACTTGGTTACCTCATTTCGCTGTATTTCAGATTATGAAAGTTTATGGTGGTAGTTTTTGAGAATCATTTGCTCAGTCCTTTTCTCAAATCATATTCCATTGTATCAGTTAACATATAGTTTTAATGTATGTATCATAAATAACTACATAAATCATTAAAAGACTAGATAAATTTTTAACAAAAAATGCACATGTTTTATGAAAGTTCCTAGTAATGCTCTAATAAATAGTACAATGAATTTTTATTTTTAATCACTGTGTCCAATTTTGAGAGGGTTACTAGTAATAATTACATGATGTACACTCAAAAAAATGTGTAACAAGGAAACATTCTTCCACCATGTCTGGCTTCCCTGGATTCACAAGGGGGAAAGATAATCAAACTCAAAATCAGCCCAAGGTTGATTCCTATGAAGTGATGAAGTGAAGGTCAGACATGCCTCCATCCCACAACTTTCTTTACTCTATCCTGACAACAACATCCCTCCCCAGCACTCTCTGCTTCACATCTGGGTTTGGCAATCCTTTGCAATAGACATACAGAACTTATAACAATATTCATGATTATGGAGTTTATTAGGAAAGTGAACAGGATTAGGAAAGTAAAGGATGCAGCTGTTCTCATCAGAAACACCACTTTTCTTCCATACTGCAGACATGCCTCACTCTTATGTCTGGCTTTTTAGCCATAAGGCATTTGGCATCTGTCCTGCTTAAGCAAGTTTTGCAAAGTTCTTTTAGCCAGTCTGTGAATGCCCAAAGGACACATTCTACAAGTCAGTCTCCTGCCCATAGGCACTCAGCTTTACTTAGTCTATGGGCCTAGACCTCATAGCTGCTCTGACTCTCCATGCCACCACTTCTGCCATAGTTGTTTTTCTAGGTAGGGAGCTCATGCTCCATTCATGCTCTTTTTTTTTTTTTTTTCTTGATTTTCCTGGGAACTCCTGTTCCTACTTCTGAGATGGCCACTTTTAAACCTTGCTGGATGGCAAAACTAACCAATCCCAGACTTAGAGTCCTGTATACCTTAATTGCATGATCCTACCCAATCACTGGAATTCTGATGTGGTGCTGTGGGTTAATGCACTGCACTGCAATGTTGGTGTGAACTGCAAAGTTGGTGGTTCAAACTCACCAGGTATTCCTTAATAATCCTGTGGGGGTCACTATGGGTTGCAAACAACTTGACACCTTAACAACTAACATCATCCAATCACTTGGTGGGAATTAAGAAGACAGTGTATAGAAAAGCCATATCAAGTAAATTCAAGGTACTACAACCCTCAATGCAATGGACCAACACAATGTCAGTAATGATGGGCTCAAATATAACAATGATAAGTTTGGTGCAGGATGGAGAAGTGTTTCCTTCTGCTGTGCATAAGGTTACTATGAGTTGGAACAGACTTGATGGCACTAAACAACAACAACATACATATGTGTATACATATATCTATGTCATTGTTAAAAGCAACTGCGTTAGTTCCAATTTACAGTGACCAGGTATAGGGTTTCCAAGGAGCAACTAGTATCTAGTGGGTTTGAACCACTAATCTTGTGGTTATCAGTCCAGAGCTTATCCTAAAGAGCTACTCAAGAACTAGATATACATGTATACAGGGTTTTTATGAGTCAGAACCAACTCTACAGCACTTAACAACAATACAACCCAATTTTGGCAGAGGAGGAAAAATTTAAAGCAACTGATCTGTAGTTCATTCACTCCTTTTATGTGGTGGATGAAGATACCACAAGAGAAAGAAAAGGAAGCAAGTAGCATGGTGTCATGGATTGAATTGTGTCCCTCCAAATATGTGTCAGTGTGGCTGTACCATTATTCTCAGTGGTTTGTCAGTTATGTGATGATGCCCCCCATGATGTGATCTGATGTAATAAACCAATTAAGAAGTATCAGAGTGGGATAAAACACTCTTAGTCCCATCATAACCCTGAAACAAAATAAGATAATTTCCCAGGTCTGTGGCATGAAACGCCTTTTATCTTATGAGACCTAAAGGGAGAGAGAAATGAGAAGAGAAGGAGGGACCTATCACCACCAAGAAAGAAGAATCAGGAATGGAGTGCATCCTTTAAACCTGGCAGTTTGAGTGTCCTACCTAGCAGTTAGCAGTCCAGTGCTTATCCTACAGTTCCATACCAAGTCTATTCTGACTCATAGCAACTCTATGCACAGCAGAATGCAACACTGCCTGACTCTACTATTTCTAGAAAGAGGACCACCTTAGGACTGAGTGCCCTTACAAGATGTCCCTGACTAAAACACAAATTGTAGTAAATATACTGTATCCTGGTGTGGCACTGTAAAATAAGTACTGTACTGTTAACCACTAGGTTGTTGATTTAAACCTACTACCAAATTCTCAGAAACCATACATAGGGTTGCAATGAGTCTGAACCAATTTGACAGCACTTAACAACAACAAACTGTGAGAAGATAACATTCTGGAGTCCTGATGTGGTGCTATAGCAACGGACTACCAACCACAGGGTTGGTGGTTCAAATCTACTAACTCCTCCTTGGAAACCCTATACAGGGTTACTATGAGTCAGACATGATTCCATGGACTTTAACAACAACATAGTAAAAAAAAAAATTAAAAAAAGAAAAATTTTGAAGCATAACATGTTGATGTATAAAATGGAAGTGTTCCATAACACTCAAATTCTTCCTTTGAATGAGGCAATCCTCAAATATCTTTAGGGACCTCATCTTTTCTTTTTTATTAGAGAGGATGTATGTGACAAGGAAAAGATGGGCCCTCAAGAGCCATACTCAATGTCATAGGCCTGAATGATTTAAATTATTATTAAAAACTTGATAACAACAAAGATATCTTATATTTGTGAGTTTGATTACTCAATCTATTTTTGTTATGTCACACAAAAAGGTAAAGATAAGTTTAGAATTGTAAATGCTTAGAAGTTTGAATTTATTATCTATACCTCAGGTTTCTGAAGAATAAGTGCTGACCTAGTGCTGTTGACTTCAGTGCAGATCCGAGGCCCAATGGGACTGGATCCTGGTTTCTGTGGAGGAAGTATTGTCTGGCTGCTACTGGTGGCTGGCCAGACAAAATGAGTCTGATTCTAAAACTGATGGGAAAGCTACAAAGTGGATCCAATTGCCTTTATTGGACCAAATTGCCAGATTCAGTAATGAAGCACCACTGGGTTATAGCTGACAGAAACAGGAAGCAAAAAGGAAAAATTACCTTTTGCACCTTTCATTGGTGACACCAAACAAGAAGACAATCGATAAGGCATAAAGATTACAAAGAAAAG
>NW_006408576.1:1377873-1384054 GCF_000296735.1 Chrysochloris asiatica
TCTGACTCCAGATCTTTGCATATTCATTGTAATATTTGACTTTGTCTTCTGGAGCTGACCTTTGGAATTTTCGCTTCAACTCATTTACCTCCTCATTTCTTCACTTTGCTTTAGAAGAACATTTCAAGTTCTATCTTGAAGATCAATGTTAATTGACTGTAACAGGAAACTAACTGATTGTATCCATATATATATACAAGGAAGACCAGTTAATTGCTATATAAACTTAAGCAACAACCACTAAAGCAGTGATGATACAATTGAAAAATTACATCAGTTTCTTCAGATTGAAATTTATCAAACATGTAATCAAGATTTATTGATAATTACTGGTGATTGGAATGCCAATGTTGGAAACAAAGAAAAAAAATTGGTAGTTGGAAAATAGGACCTTGATAATACAAACTGTGCACCGTGACAGAATCTCAATTTCAGTCTGTGTTCCAGAAGTAAGGAGAACAGCCAATCTGGCGACTTGGGGGCTGGCTGGGCAAGTGGTCACAATAGGAGGAGGTGGCCAAGCAGGGACCCCTGGGAGCAGCCCAGAGAGGTGGAGTCTCCCTTCACAATTGAAATGATGTCACTCATGAGAACACAGCATCTGCTCAGAAGGGTCCTCTTTCCCAATCTACTGAAGCATGTTTCTGGGACAATTTGTTCTTGGGGAATGGAATTTCTTCCTTTCAGGGCTGAAGAATGAATGACAGTGAAGACAGCCCAAGTCCCAGGAGACAGTGCCTCTCTCATTCAATCTTTGATTATACACCATCATCACCACCAATGCAACCATGGGAGATGACATCAAATGGGCAGCCCTCTTCTGTTTGACCAAGCCAGCATCACTTCTCAGAAGGATGCAGCACACCTGCATGAAACAGATCCTCTTATCAGATGACAGAAAGGAAGAAGTAGTAGTAGTCTGTCTAGACATAATTCCACTAGTCAAGATGAAAACTATCACCATTTCTCATATGCACAGCGGAAAGCAATAGAAGAAACTAGAGTCTTCTACCCACCCCACTTCCCGAATGTATCCCCCTCTCTGTTACATCTTGCTGCTCATCCACCACAGCAGAAAACAGCAATGGTTGACATACAGGATAAACTCTACCAGGGTACAATCTCTGTTTCTTGCATAGTAACAAGAGTGACATCACATGGGATTCCATTCTGCACAGTTCAGCACATCACATCTCTGCTTTCAGTGTGCATCAGGTTCCAGGATGCTCTGTGGTTTTCTGCAGACAGCACCTCCTTATCTGTAGCATGCCTCCTCCAATGCTTCAGGCATATTCAGTTCAGCTCTTACCATATCTTATGCTTCACTCCACCCCTTATTTCTAATGATTCCTTTCTTTTACATCCTCCCCACCTTTGTTCACATTGCCTGCCTCATTTGCCACCACCAGGCCAGTTTGTCTATCCTTTGGAAAGGATAGAAAATAAAGTGGCACTCTTAGGAAAACACCCTCCAGTAGGAAGTTTTACTTACTCTCTATCAGCCCAGCCCCCAACATTACCACCATCAGCTCCTTTACAGTTCTTAACACACAATCCCTTGCACCAGATGTCCTCTATTTCTGCTTAAAATGTTCCTAGAACATAGTAGATATAGACCCCAGCAACCCATAGCATCTTCCCTGTATCATCCCAGGCTACTAGCAAAAGTGCTATCAATGAATCCATTGCCACCAGCAGTGGACTCACCTTTTAGCTTTGAATTGGATGTGGAATATGGAGAAGTAGAAAATAATAAAGCCCTACTAAACCTAGTGAGGCACTGTAGGATAAGCACTGTAGGATAAAGGTTGATTTAAACCTCAAGGTCGGTGGTTCAAAGTCACCAGCTGCTCCTCAGCAACTCTATATAGGGTTCTATGGGTGGAAACTGACTCAGCAACACTGAACAACAACACTAAGCCTGGCAGAGTGACTGGGAGAGGCAAAGCCTTAAGGACTTACTAAAGCAGCTACTGAACAACTTCCTTCTTATCTGCTCAATCCTAATATAACACAACTAGTCTGAATAGACTGTGTGTAGTTTGTATGTGTGATTTTGAGTCAGGGCAGCTACTTAGAGTCTTACCCTGTAACCACAAGTCCCATGTCAAGTTTCTTAACAAACGACTTACAGCAAAACAAACTTGCCTAATTTGTTGAACTGATGCTTCAGAAGTGTATGAGGATTCAGAATGAGCCGCCTTAAGAGCACAAACTAGTTTGTGTGTTCCTTATCATAGACACATCTGAGCTATCCAATGAGCTTACTATGTGTGAATTCCAAGCTCTCCTTTTACCAAAAGGGTCAATGGGTCTTTCTTTGCTCTTTGTGATTTAATCAACTATAAAAGCTTAAAATTAGTCTTCACAATTATAACATGGTGAAAATAACCATGTGTTTGGAACACCAAAACCTTTCTTTAGCTTGTGTGTGTCCAATAACATTCCCTGATTTATGTGTCACCATTCTGAGTGTTGTTGCAAAATGACAGTGGACGTGGTCAATTAGTATGTGCTTTGATAAAAAGTGATGGCTCCACATGATATAGCACTCTGCTTTAGTATCTCTGTGAGAGAAAGAAAGTATGTGCAACTACATGTGTGAGGACATAATAGTTAATGTATGTATGAGATCCCGTACACCAGCATGTACCAAGAATGTGTGTAGTTTTAATTATGCTGCCTTGTATAATCTGCTGCGTTATTTAATCAGCACTAGTGCTGTTGTACCCTGTTTTTTCTCCTTGCATTTGCTGGTAGACACTGATTGCTAAGGGTGTATCCATTATAAGCATTAAATACTTCATTCCCTTTCCTCCCAGTAATTGGAATGAGAAAAATCTTCCTCCTTTGCTTTAGGCAACTATCTCCTTCTCTTCATTGGGGTCAATTAAAAAAAGAATGTAACAGATTTTCATTCCAAGAATCTGTTTTTATAAATTCTGTTTTGAAACATTTAAATCCCCAACTTACTGTTTCCAAAGAGAAGGTACAAAATCATACATCATCAATTAGCAATATTATCATTTTAATCAATGATTTGAATGTTGATACCTTTAAATTTTTTTCCTTATATTTCCAGTAAGTTTGTTGCAGAAAGTACCTGTGATTTTATTTTTTCAATGTTTAAAAAAATTTGTAGTCTATTTTGAAGATATTTGAGCAATATGTGTCTAAGAATACCACTAGTCCCAGGAAATCTCCCCTCTTGGACTTCCACCAGAACATCTGCTAATTAACTCAGCTTGACTCCTGAAATATCTTCTGTGTGCAAGCTTCCAGAGTCCACTAAATTGATCTAAGAACACTGTATTTCTTTTTGTGTTAATTCACCTGTCAAGCTCCACTTCTGAAAGTTGTCTAGTTCTTCCCTCAATAAACGTGCTGTTCATCAAAACCCTTGAGTCCAGAATGGATCAAGTGCTTTGATGGCTTATGTTCCTTACACCTGATTTGTTTGACGTTTTATTGGGGGGTTTTTTGTCTTGAAATTTTGGTTTGAGAACAGTTTAATACATGAACCAGGTATCCAGAATACTTGCAGTATAAATGTAGACTTTATTTTTATATAAAAAATTAATGCTGTGAAACAGGAATTGCCCTTCATTTAGTTGATGTGACATAATACATAGCTATGTGTGTGTGTGTGTGTGTTTTAAATAGGTTCATTAAGATTATTTAAAGTCATTTTTCCAGCAACATTTAGATTCCTCTCATTCTGTTAGTGTATTCAGCATTGTCTGGCTCATTTTGATGTTATTGCTCTGTCTGCAATAGCACAAGCTATATAATTCCAAGTCAGACTGTGATAACTTGATGCCAGCCCCACTAAACTTTGAGTTGGCTCTGTCAGTTTTCCCTTCAGACAATGGTACTATTCATTACTACCATTCTGCTTGCCCGCCCTTGAAGTCTTCATAAGCTCATCACATAATTTTGCCCTTTTCCAGACAATGTTGTCTCTATCTCACTATACAAATAGGATTTTGCATGCTTTGTGTTTGCCCTGATAGTTGTCAGTGCATCTGAAATACATCTTAACAGTGATAAAATACATACTGCTGGCAAGATGGTGGGCTAGGCAGACGCACTACACAGACTCTCTGTAACAAAGATACATGAGACAAAAGTAAAACAGACACAAATGAAACTTCAGTCATCTTGAACTTCAGAAGAAAGATTAGAAATATGTGTAATACTTGCTAGGAAGAGAGGCTTAGTGGGACAGGAAGAGAGGTTGAGCAAGGACAGTGAGAAAGGGAAATGATTGGTTAGCAGCTGGCCAGATTGGCTTGACCATCTTGTGAGCAGCTTTGACAGTGGAGGAAGGTCTGGCAGAGCTGATTCATTTGGGCAACAGATTTCTTCTTTATCTCCACACTCCCCTGGTGACCAAAAGTGTGGCTAGCTCCCACCCTCATCACAGACCCTGCTCTCTGGGAATTTGGAGCCATGTGGGTTGATAGCCATGCCAGTGTGAGGTGGGGGCTAGCTGTGCCACTTTGGTGTGCTGCATTGGTGCCTGGATTAAGGTGGGCTCATCTTCAAACCTACAAAACTTGAAGAACCACCAGGTCAGCATTTAAGCAGTCACTTGGATCACATCTGCCATGGGGTCCTATCAGACACTGAAATCAGTTCTATTAAGGACCCCCACAAACTGCTTCTGGATTGAATTCCCTGAACATAGATAATGCTGGGGCCAGTAAGAACTCCATCTAGGGCCAGGAATTCTGCTGTCAAATCCCTTTCACAACCACCATGTGAGCTCCTTGAATTGCAAAAATCCAAGAGAGGTTTCTTCTCCTGGGTCCAACAACTGTACTGTTAATTTTTACAAATATAACAATCCCGCAAAGCCTTGGAGACAACTGACATTTTAGCCCACACAAAGAAACAATCCTGAGAGTACCTCGGGAAAAAACAAAGTTGCCTTCAAAGGAGAATCAATAATACTAAGCTTGGATTTCTCAGCAGAAAGCATGTGGACAAGAAGGTAATGCGAAGACATATACACAACTCTGAAAGAAAGAAAAAAAAAATGCCAACTAATCATCATATAGCAAGCAAAGCTATCCCTCAAATACAATGGTGAAATTGGCAAGTACATTTCCTGATAAACAGAAATTAGAAGGAATTTATAATGACCAGACCAACTTTACAAACAATACTACAGAGTGTTCTTTGAACTCAGAACCAACAACAACAGACAAAAACCTGAAATTTCCATTCATGATTATAACATACAAAAATCAATCCAGATATAGAAGTATTTAAAATTAAACAAACCTTTTTGTTAGGTGTCATCTCATTGGTACCGATTTATAGTGATCCTATGTACAACGGAACAAAACAATGCCCAATCCTGGCCCAACCTCACAATTGGTGCCATGTTGGAGCCCATTGATATTACTGCTTTGCCAATCCATCTTGCTGGGGGTCTTCCTCCTTTTCTCTGACCCTCCACCTTACCAAACATGATACCCTTCTCTAGTGACTGGTCCCTCCTGACATTATGCCCAAAATATGACAGATGAAGTTTGGCCATCCTGGCCTCCAAGGAGCACTCTATCTGTACATTTTCCAACATAGATTTATTTGTTCTTTGGGAAGCCCATGGTACTTTCAATATTCTCCTCCAACACCATAATTCAAATGAATCAATTCTTCTACGATCTTCCTTCCAGCTTTCACATGCATATGAGGTGATTGAAAATACCATGGCTTGGATCAGGCGCACCTTGGTCTTCAAGCTGACATCTTTGCTCTTCAACACTTTCAAAAGGTCTTGTGCAGCAGATTTGCCTAATGCACTATGTCCTCTGATTTCTTGACTGCTACTTCCCTGAGTGTTGATGTTTGATCCAAGAAGAATGAAGTCCTTGACAATTTCAATGTTTTCTCCATTGATAAGAATGTTGTTTATTGGTCCACTGGTGAGGACTTCAATTTTCTTCACATTGAAATGAAATCTATATTGAAGGCTCTGCTTTTTGATCTTCATCAGTAAATGTTTTAAGTCCTCTTCACTTTCAGCAAGCAAGGTTGTATCACGTGCATATCGCAGGTTGTTAATGAGTCTTCCTCCAATCCTAATACCATGTTTTTCGTCATATAACCTAGCTTCTTGGATTATTTGCTCAGCATACAGGTTGAATAAGTATGGTGAAAGAATACAACC
>NW_006408576.1:1391884-1399852 GCF_000296735.1 Chrysochloris asiatica
TTTATTTGTGCTTTATTAACTATGAAAAGGCTTTTGGCTGTGTGGATCAAGACAATCTCTGGATAACATTGCAAACAATGGATATGCCAGAACATTTAATTGTGCTCATAAGAAACCTCTACATTGACCAAGAAGCAGTTATTAAAACAGAACAAGGGAATACTGAATGGTTTAAAATAAAAAAAGGTGTGCTCCAAGATTGTATTCTTTCACCGTACTTAGTCAATCTGTATGCTGAGAAAATAATCTGAAGAGCTGGATTATGTGAAGAAGAACACGGCATCAGAACTGCTCATTAACAAGCTATCAAGAGCAAAGATACCAGTTTGAGGACTAAGTTGCATCTGACTCTACCATGGCATTTTCAGTAGTCTCATACGCATGTGAAAATTGAACAACAAATAAGGAACACTGTAGAAAATGGATGCATTTGAGTTGTGGTGTTAGAGAATATTGAAGGTTCCATACACTGTCAGAAGAAAAAACATGTCTGTGTTGGAAGAAGCACATCTGGTGAGACTTCTTCTCTTATACTCCAGACATGTTATCAGGAAGGTCTAATCCCTGGAGAAAGACATCATGCTTGGTAAAGTGAAGGGTTGACCAAAAAAGAGGAAGACCCGTAGTGACATGGATTGGCACAGTGGCAGCAGCAATAGGTTCAAGTGTGCAAATAACTGTGGGGACCAGACAATGTTTGTTCTGTTGAACAGTGGTGCATTAGGGATGCTCTGAGTCAGAACTGACTTGTGAGCATCTAAACAGCAATAGCAACAACAAAAGATCATTTGGGACCATGGTGGCTATGAAAAATAAGCATTGGACTGTGAACCACAAGATCAGCCGTTGGAGCCTAACAGACTCTCCATGAGAGAAAGATGAGGCTCTCGGCTCCCACGAAGATTTACAGCTTGCTTTGAGTTGAAACTGACTCAATGTCACTTAACAACAACAATAACAAAGATAATTTGTAATGTCCTAGTGTCAATATAAGGAGCTCTGGTAACATAGTGGTTACGAATCGGGCCGCGAACCTCAAGGTCAGCATTCCGAAACTACCAGCTGTTCTGCAGTAGAAAGATGAGGCTTTCTGCTCCCCTAAAGATTTACAGCCTTGGAAACCCTATACAGGGTCGCTATGAGTTGTAACCGACTCCACGACACATAACAACAGCAACAAGTGCTAATATGGAGTCTTGGTGTGGTGCTGTGGGTTAATGCACCAGACTGCAAAGCCTTTGAACTGCAAGATCGGTGGTTCTATCTCACCAGCTGCTCCTCGGAAAGCCTATAAAGGGGCGCTATGGGTCGGAACTGACTCAATGGCACTTCACAACAACAACAGTGCCAATATGGACTTCTGAAGTGATGCTGTAGGATCAGCAATAGACTGAAAACCACGGGGTTGGCAGTTCAAACCCACCAACCACTCCTTGGCAACCCTGTACAGTGTCACTATGAGTCAAAGCTAACTTGAGGGCACTTAACAACAACAGCGGCAACATTGCAAAGTAGAGTATAGTGGATAAATTTGAAGTTAAAAAATAATAGAAAAATAACCATAACACTGGAAATTATAAATGTCGCTTTTATGACTTAGATACTGCCAAAGGAGCCCCGATGGTATAGTGGGTTGAGCATTGCACTGCTAACTGGAAGGTTGATAGTTTGAATCCACCTGCCATTCTATGGGAAAAAGACAAGTTTGCCTGCCTCTGTGAAGATTTACAGCATCAGAAACCTACCTAAGTAGCAGGGTCACTATGAGTCAGAATCTTCTTCAAGGCAGTGGGTTTGGTTTTATATACTGCCAAAGAGTGCTTGTGCAGGTTATTCTGCACAAGAATTGTGAGTTCTAGCTGTTCCAATGTCCCAAATCCTCAACCATATGTGTCAGTCTTTTTAATTTTTACCAATTTGCTAGGCATAGAATAGAAGTGAATTATATTTTGAATTCCTTTTTCCTACAGCACATAACAACAACAACAACAACTTCAACTAGCTAACATTTGTAACTTTTCAAACATTTATTGACTACTGAGTATCTTCTCAATAGTGTATGTTTATGAATTTTACCAGTTTTTAATGGGATGTGCCTTTTCTTATTGATTATGGGCATTATTTTTATATTCTTGATATAAATGCTTTATTAGAAATATGTATTGCAAATATATACCATATCTACACTTTGTGTTTCCTTTATACTTTCCTGGTGAATTTTAAATAAGCAATACTTCTTAATTTTTAAGACTTTAATGTATCAGTCATTATTTCTATGGCTAATACTTTTGTGTCTCGTTTAGATATCTTCACTTACCCTAAATTTATAAAAATTATCCTCTCTGCTTTTTTCCAAAATCATTATATCATTATTTTATTTTAAGCTTTCACAAGTAGGTTTACTATCCATCTGGAATGTGTATATATATATATATATATATATATATATATATATATATATTATGATGTGAGGTAAAGGACATATATATTTTTTTTTAAAGGGTATTTTATTATTTTCCATACAGATATCTGGTTAACAAAATAGTATAGCTGCACTGACCATATGCTCGTATGTGTCATTTAACACAACTGTGTGAAATCTTTTTCTGACATTTCTCTTCTATTTTATAAGTATATTTCCTATGTGTTTTTTGCCAAGACCCTCTTCATAATTATTGTAGCTTATAGGTTTGATATCCAATCAAATATCTTATCCAACTTTGTTCATCGTACACCTCAGGGAGCCAATTAAATTCTTCTGGGTGCATCTTTTACTATAACTCTAAGAATTTCTGAATAATATTGATTGACAAATTATCTTTCAGTATCTATATCTTTGCTTTCTGTGTAATTAAACGATAGTTCTTTTTTTCCCCCATAGGGCTCCTTACATAAAGATCCAGTCAGAGCTTTATTTTGATATATGGTCAGTAGCAGTTCTTATGGAATTTCTATGGTCACTTCTGCTTATTTTATGGGCCCCTGAGAGTTCATGTAATGACATTAGAGAATAGGCTTACAGACAGGAAGAGAGAGACAGCAGAAGCTAGCTCAATTATCTACATATTAAGAATACGATTCACACAAACGATCACAAGTAGTACATTAGTACTATATATAAATGCCTATGAATTTTATACACCACACTATATGGAACATGCAAAAAGATGTTTTATTGTACCTTTCAATTTGAATTAGCAAAAAATAAATCCAAGGAAACACTCTATAAGAAGGATTAATACAGTGAGTGAAACAACAGGCTCAAGCATACCAAAGATAGCACTAAAGTAGGCAATGTTTTCTTTTGTTATGCACAAAACATATTTATTGAATATTATTTTGTGCCATTAATGTGCTATTTATTGAACTTAAAATATAAAGATATTGAATTTGGCCTATTAATGAAGGATTGTTGTTAAGTGCCATCAAATCAATTCTGACTCACAGCAATGCTGTATAGGGTTTCATAGGAGTGACTGGTAGGTTGAAACAAACCTTGCAGTTAGCAGTCTACTGCTTATCCTACAGTGCCACACCAGAACTTCTTTAATGAAGGGTGAGTTGCTTCAATATAATGCATTTGTTTTTAGTATATGCATCCCATTCTCTAGCATATCAGAAGGAATATTTTTTGATCATTGATTGTGGTCCCAGACCAATTAAATCACATGGATATTTATCTTCATTGCATTTAAATGAACAGAATATCATCAAAATCAAAGGAAAAACACACAAGAGGAATTTAGAATCTAAGCTATTGAAATAAGGGATGAAATTAGAAATGAATAATTAGTAAACAGTGTAAGTAGCCCTGGTGTGACACTACAGGATAATGCACTGGACCACAAGATTGGTTTGCATTGCAAGGTCAGAAGTTCAAACTTACCAGTTGCTCCTTGGAAACCCTAGATAAGGCTGCTATGATTTAGAATCGACTCAATGGCACTTAACAACAACAGCAAACAGTATGAATAAGTTTGCATGCATTCACTCATGTACTTCTTTAATTCTCACACTTATTAATTTATCACATATGTGTGAGCAGAATTTATTGATAAAGGCATGGTGAAAGGCACAGACCTGACCTCAGATAGTGAGCAATTTCAATATCAAGTGAGGATAAGTAAAATAGAGAAAAGTAAAACAGGAAGAGGGGCTGAAGGAGCACAGAGAGTGGCAAAAAGTTGAGAATAAAGTTCAGATACAGGTTGTTGTTGTTGTTTTGTGCCATGGAGTCAGTTCCAACTCATAGCGACCATGTACAGGGTTTCCGAGGCTGTAAATCTTTACGGGAGCAGAAAGCCTCATCTTTCTCCCGAGGAATGGCTAGTAGTTTCGAACTGCTGACCCTGAGGTTAGCAGACCAATTCGTAACCACTACGCTCCAGAGCTCCAGGGAAAAATGCTAGACTCCAGTTTAAAAGTTTCTGAGTTTTCAAAAGATGACCTTGAAGAGACTGAATATAGAAATAATTCATCTGAGGCACATTTACCACAAGTCTCTCCCAAGTTGGAGAGGAGTATTCTATTCCTAGTGAAAGAGTTTGAGAGAGTTTCTTGCAAATTGACTGCTTCTCACTGCTCTCACGAAAATTTACCAATACTCTGCTTAGACTATGTTTTCTTTATGCAATATCACTTTTCTGTAACTTTGCACAAGAGCCTTCTTAAAGCTTCAACTGTACTATGTTAGTTTTAACTAGTCGTCCGTGGAATGAACACTGCTCTTCTTCAACCTTCATGGAAGATAATATCAGAGCCCAACCTGAGTAACAAACTTGTTTGCTTCAATCTAAATATGAAATCACAATTGATTTGCAATAACCTCAGTGTCATTGATGTGTAAATCTCTAAATTAGCATGGGAATACAATAGACAATGTACTTTTTCTCTAATCCAGCACAAAGCATATTTTATGCAGTGATTTAAAGCCACTCTCTCTGTTTTTGTTTTGTTTTTGTTTTTTTATTTTAAGTTTTAAACTTCAACTACACTTGCTTTTACACTGGATATTAAGAGACACATGATATTCTTCTCCAACACCATAATGCAATTAGCACTTGGATGCTCAAAACAATTTACATTCTATTCTGTTTTAGATGAACCCTCCTGGTACAGAGGTTAGATCACCTGGGTGTTAAAACAAAGTCTGCAATCCACTAGCATCTGTGGGAGAAAAATGTGGCTATCTGCTTTCATAGATTACAGCCTTGCAATACTTGTGCGGCAGTTTTACTCTATATTACAGGGTCTCTGTAGTCTGGGTGGCACTGTAGGACAATCACTGACTGCTAACCACAACACTGTCAATTCAAAACCACCAGCCATTTCACAGGAGAAAGCCTGAGGCTATCTGTCTGTTCCTGTAAAGATTTACAGCCTAAGAAGGATCAGTAAGAGTCAGAATCAACTCAGTGGCAATGGGCTAGAGCCTCTATGAGTCAGAGTTGGCTTGATAGCAATGTGTTTCATTTACCTAATCTAATTTGCTTTTGTTGTGAAGTGTTGCCAAGTCAGCTGCAACTCATAGGGATCCTATGCACAACAGAAAAAAGCACTGCCCACTCATCCTCACAATTGTGGCGCTTCAGCCCATTGCTGCTGCCACAGTGTCAATCCAACTCATTGGAGGTCTTCCTCTGTTTCTTTGCCCATGCATTTTACCAAGCTTAATGTACTTCTCCAGGGACTGGTCCTTTCCTAATACTGTGCCCAAAGTATAAGACACGAAGTCTTGCTGTACTTCTTACAGCATTCTTACTCTACTTCTTCCAAAACAGATTTCTTTGTTCTCCTGGCAATCCATGGCACTTTTAATATTCTTCTCCAACACCATAATGCAAATGCACCCACCCTTCTATGGTTTTTCTTATACACTGACCAACTTTCACATCATATGAGACTATTGAAAATATCATGGCTTGGGTCAGACACATCTTATTCCTCAAACTGGTATCTTTACCCCTGGACACTTAAAAAAAAATTTTTTTTTTTTTTTTGCAACAGATTCACCTAATACATCATTTGATTTGTTGTCTGATGTTTCCATGAAAGTTAATTGTGGATCCAAACAAAATTAAGTCTGATAAGTTCAACCTTTTCTCCTTTTACCATAATGTTATTTATTCATCCAGTTATGAGAATTTTGTTTTCTTTACATTGAAGTGCAATCCATAGTAAAGGCTATGATTTCTGATCTTCATTACTAAGTATTTAAAGTACTCCTTGCTTCCAGGAAGTAAGGTTATATCATCTGTATATTGTAGACTGTTAGTGAGTCTTAATCCACTCCTGATGCCATTTTCTTCCTCATACAATTCAGCCTGTTGGATTATTTGTTCAGAATACAGACTGAATAAATATCATAAAAGGATACAAACCTGGCACATACCTTTCCTGGTTTTAAACCATTCAGTATTCCCTTATTCTATTCTAACCATTGTCTCTTGGTCTCTGTACAGGTTCATCAGAAGCTAATAAAGTGTTCTGGAATGCTTGGCAAGGTTATCCACAGCTTGTCATGAGCCACAAAATAAAAAATCTTTGTGTAGTCAATATATCACAAACAAACATCTTTCTGGGGTGTTCTGCTTTCAGTCAAGATTCATTTGATGTCAAAAATGATATCTCTCATTCCATGCTCTCTTATAAATCTGGCTTGAATTTCTGGCAGTTCCTTGCCTATGTTACTGTTGCAGCCATTTTAAAATAATCTTCAACAAAATTTTACATGAATGTAAGATTAATGATATTGTTCAATGATTTCCACATTTTGTTGAGTTATCTTTCTTTGAAATGAACTTTAAGCCTGATATTCGGAAGGAAAATACTTTCATGAACTAAGCTATTGAATAAAAAGAGCTTTAATATTGATTAGGTTTATGTTATAGATTGAATTGTGTGACCCTAAAATATGTATTGAATCCAGCTCAGATACCAGTGGATGGAATGCTGTTTAGGAACAGGAGTTTCATTGTTATATTAATGAAGCCATATTGGCAAAGAATGTGTCTTAAATCTAATTACTCCTGGATGGTGGCTAGGGTGGAGGTGCAGTGAGGTTCACCATCAGCAATAACACAGAATACCAGGCAAAGAAGATTCAGGGCAGAGCTCCAAAACTCAGAACCACATATATAGGAATATTTAAAAGTTTGAAGGCTAATAGCTAATGAAAGTTGTAGTAAAAGTAAGAAATACTTTTGAATCTGCCAGTCTTGGTGGCCCAGAGCCAACAACTTGGACAAAACCAAATGACAAGATCAAGTGGGGAAGTAGACACACCACAGAAAAATACCACAGGAATCTCGGAGCAAAGGTGGACAATACATTTTGTCAGTTTTGCTTTTCTTTCTTTTAGTATCTGTTCATTGGACCCCCACTATTTGTGCACCTCCATTCTGGTGACTAGAGGGGGTGCCTGAGCGAGTGGACACCCCTCACCCACACCAATGGTGGGTTATTTTGCCACGCATGCACACAGATATTCTCAGCCCAAAAGCCGGCATTGAAATGTTGTTTGTTTTTTTTAATATGGAAAACCAGAACAAGGGATGTGGAGATGGAAAAAGAGTTTCAAAACAAAACTGGCCAAAAATTAAATTAAATCCTGAGGTACAGCATACCAACCAACAGTGGCATCTTGAAATCTCTCAGGCAGCTTTGAAGGCAAGAAGTTGAAAGAGGACATTAAAGTCATACTCATATTAGGGTACAGATTTTTTTTTTTTTGCTTCTTCTTTCCCTCCTCTCCTGTTTCTGCAATTATAGACTACTGTATCCAGTCTAGTTTTATTGTTGTTTTCTTGTGCTGTTTTTTTTTATTTTTAATGTTGCTGTTTTGCTGTTTTATGCTCACCCTTCTATCTTTGGGGGACTCTTTCTCTCCCTATATTACCCAAGAAGAAACAGCAACTGCTGCCATATAATCAAGCTACAATCACACTCTATAAAACGCCAAAATCCAGG
>NW_006408576.1:1400465-1410842 GCF_000296735.1 Chrysochloris asiatica
ATCAATAATAGAATATCAGAAATAGACAATACACTGAAAGGGCAAAGGAGTAGAATAGAAGAGATTGAAGACAGAACTAGTGAGTGGAAGACAAATCTCTCAATACCACTATGATAGAAGAGCAAACAGTCAAAAGGATTAATAAAAATCTGAAGAAGATGTAAGATTCATGTTGGACAATATGAAGAGGATTAAGTTAAGGATTATCAGCATTCTAGAATAAGAAGAATCACACAAGTCCACAGAGGAATTAACTGAAGAACTGCTGGAAGAAAATTTCTCTAACATCCTGAAAAGTGAAAAGATAAACATTAAGAAGCTCAACAAACCCCAGGAAGGATATACCCCCCAAAAAACCATCGAGACATATCATAATCAAGCTCTCCAAAATCAAAGATAAGGAGACACTCCTGAAAGAAGCTAGGGAAACAGAAGTGTTACATACAAAGGCAAGCAAGACAGATTAAGTTTGGATCTCTCAGCAAAAACCATGCAAGCAAGAAGGCAATAATGGGGAGACTTATATTAAACCCTGAAAGAATAAAACTGCCAACCAAGAATCCTTTATCCAGCAAAGCTATCAATCAAATATGATGGTGTAATAAAAACATTCCAGGATAAACAGAAGCTAAGAGGTTTGGCCAAAGCCAACCCTGCACTACAAAACATCCTAAAGGCAGTTCTGTGGTCTGAGAACCAATAAGAACAGAGAACAATCAGAGATTGACATATGTGGCAGCACCTCCCAGAACTAAATCGACAGAAGGAAGAGTCGAGAACAGAACAAAACTATAAGAATAAACTCAGAGAATCTGGGAGGTCAGTCTATGATCAAAACAATTATATCTAATTACTCCTGATTTACAAAAAGATTAGGCACAATCAATGTCAAACTAAGGGAGACAGAAACCACATGCAGATCAACATGAAATTGAGGAACAGAAGCTGAAAAAGACAAAGTTCTTACCCCAGTGCCAACAAAGAAAACCTTTCCCTGAATTTGGATTCTATTCCCCTAAATTTTGCATAAATATATTTTTTTATTAATTAAAGCCACATACTTGTAGCATTTCTGTTACAAAGCACTAGGGCTGTGCACAATAAAATGAAAATAAATCCATATGGTTAGACTTTTAAGACAATGTTTTTAGTGCAGTGTGGGCACTATATTAGTATCAACTTGTTAGTTAAAACAACAGATTTTTTTTTCTCACAGTTTGGAAGCCAGAAATCCTACTGCAAAATTTTTACTTTGTAGAAAAACTAGAATAGAACTCATTCCTTGCAACTTCCAGATTTTATTGACAGTTAGCATTCATTGGCTAGTAGGCACATCCCTTTCTTCTCCTACTTCCCACCACTTTTTATTCTGTGTGTCTGAGTCAAATTTCCATATGACTCCTTTTGTTATGATAAAAAAGACTTCTATAAAAAGACAAAAATAAGTATGTGTGTATATAGAAGTCAACATTCTTTGGTGGCTACCAGCATGGGGAAGGTTACCTTGAAGGAAAGGTGAAGAAGAAGAATTCTCTGATAGCAGGTCAATTTTGCTTATAGGAAAGACAATGGTGAATATAGGTGAAATGTGTACAGTTTAAGCTAGATAAATGATGACAATTAGAAATACACAAGATTACTTGATCAACAATGGATATCAGCTAAAAACTACCAAATCAACCCTCCATTGAGGTGCACAAAATATGAATGATAGCAGTGTACATGCTTCCGTTATCTTTTACTCACACAAGAGACAGTTGGTGAGATCCCAAGAACACACAAATACCCAATCACCAATTAATTACAAATACAACCACCTCAAAATGCCCTGGAGACAATTTTAGTTCACATGAACAAACAAGAGAAAATGACTCAAATAAATGGCCAAGATGTAAAGCCAGAAAATGTTTCTGAGGAAGAAAAGGTAATGAAACTTAATGAAAAATAATTCAAAGAATTATATTTAGGTACCTTAGACGGATTGACAGAAAGATAGAGGAAAGCACAGAAAAAAACTTTAGAAGAATTAAGAAAAGCACTATAAGAACAGACAGGCAAAATAAATGCAAATTTTATAACAATAAAAAACCTGCTATTAGAAATCTAGAAGATTAATACTAAGATTTCAGAAATGGTAAATATATTGAAAGGACAAGGTTCAAGAATAGCAATGGAGGCCTGAATTAGTGAGATTGAAAATAAATCTTTAATACCACTATGCTAAAAGAAGAAAAACAATTAACCTGAAGAAAGCCTAAGAGTTATGTGGGACACCATAAAGAGGAACAACATATGGGTGATCAGAATCCCAGAACAGAAAGTGACAGCACAGAGAAAATTGTCAAAGCATTGTTGGAAAAAACTTCCCTAGCATCATGAAAAACAAGAAGATAAGCATAGAAGAAGCTGAATGAATTTCAAATTATTTTAGCTTCCAAGAAAAAATCACCAAGATATATTATAACCAAATTTCCAAAACCAAAGGCAAGGAAAGAATCCTGAAATCATCTCAGGAAAAAATGAAAAGTTAAGGAGAATCAATAAAGACTAAACTTTAATTTCTCAGCAGAAACCATTAAGACAAGAAGGCAATAAGATGGCATACACAAAGCTCTGAAACAAACAAAAAAATTTCCAACCAAGAATCACAAGCCCAACAAAGTTGTACTTCAAGTATGATGGTAAAAATAGGACCTTTCCTGATAAACAGAAATTAAGGGAATTTGCAATGACCAGACCAACTTTACAAAAGATACAAAAGGGTATGCTTTGAACTGAAAACTAAAATATCAGACAACAAACAACCTGAGATTACCATATATGACAACAAAAAGAAGTCAGGAGTCAAATGAGGATTATGAACTGGATGGCTACTAATTTGCCTTCAAAATTCTCACAAAATATCCTTTGATTTGAATGAGCTGGAGAATTATTGTATTGAAGAAGGACTTACAGTTGAAGTTTTCCTGCTAAAAGCTTTGGCTAACTTTTTCTCAAATCACTCTCATTGTAAGCAGACAATATCATTCTTTGATTTACTACTCTCTTTTATAAGGATATACAAGGGAATGCAGCAGCTCTATACCAGCTTGGGAGAAAGATGAGACTTTCTACTCTTGAAAAATTTAACCCTTGGAAAGCTTTTTATGGATTGCTATGAGTTGGAATCTACTCGGTGCCACACAGCCACTACCACCATACATGATTGCATTTATTATTCAACCAAATAATCCTGCATAAACTCCTCCTTTCAAGATCTCTAATTTAATATCTTTATAATCTAAGATAGTATTTACTCTTTTTTTCATTGAGGCAATTTTCACAGGCTCTGGGCATTAGAGAATAAATATATCCTTGGAGAGACAATTTTCTGCCAAATACAAATTGATTTGAACACAGCTGGGAGTAACTGCCCAAAATGAAAAAAATCAGAACCATAGAGTAATTGTTTAGGACAGTATTCTGTGAATCGGGCAGAAAGTCAGTGGGATGAGAAAGAATAGGATGGGTGGAAAGAGGGAATAAGAAAAATATTGCCTCTGTCAGAGATGAAAGAAGAGAAAGATGATTTGATGTTTACAAATGAACATTTTATTTTTCATAAATCCAGATGCAGAAGCTATTTCTCACTCCTGCAACCACTTTCATTCAGTTCTGACTGCTGCTCTTTTGGCTGTTTGAAGGGTATTCTTGTTATTCACATCAACTTGATATTATCAGATGGCATGTGTTATATATGGGCCAGAATGTCTCATCCAAAGGACTTAGAGATGATCTGTTCACAGAAACAGAGTAATTGTGGGGTTAGGAGTCATACATATACATCATGAGGTGAACTGTGCAAAGGTCTATGGATAGATTTCAAGGAATCCATGAAGTCTTAATATTTTTCTAGCAAGAGTTTATTTTTCAATAGATTCATAAATAGATTAGGAAATTAGAAAGTTTAGAGATTGTTGTCCTACCTACATGCTCATTTATATACATAGTTTAATGGACAGCAGTAATGGTGTATGTTATATTCCAAAGTTATGGCTAAAGCGGTATCCTTGTTCCCAATAAAATGTGAAATAGATTTGTACTACAACTACTCTATTACTGTTTCTTTATAAATAAATTCCTCATGAAGGATGAGTATAGGTAATTATGTTATTGTTATTAAGTGCCATCTAGTCGGTTCTGACTCATAGTGACCCATAAAGGGTGCCCGACGAATAATTGGTGGGTTTGAACTGCTGACCTTGTAATTTTCAGTCTAGTGCTGATTAAGAGCAATTAAATGATGAGCTTCAATCATTTCCTTGGGATGTCATTATATCACCTTTATAATAGGTATGAAACAAGCCCAGAGATGCTGCAGAGAAGAGCAATATTTGATTCTGTCCACTCTGACACTTAACAATCATCAGTATATGCTTGCTGAAAATATTTGTTGTAATGCATGGTTCAAAAAGCTGACTGGAGTTAAATTAAGCTTATAGTTTGCTTTCTTTGCATACAAACACATACACACATACACATCATGCCCACACAAACACACATTACAATATAGAATAAAGGAGAAGAAACAGAAACAGAAACAGAAGAAAAGACACTGAAATAGAAAGGACATTCCTGATAGAGTTGCAACTGCCATTTTCAGGAATTTATTTTTATATTCTTTGCAAGTAGAAGTGAAAATCCAGATACTTAGTAAGATGTTTAATATATCTACTTTTGAGAAATAGACTTTCAACCAATACAGAACACTGTGAACTATATAAAAGACACATATGTAACATGGAGATGAGAGAAAGAAAAAGATTTTCCATAGATCGTTAATAATAAAGACATTTTTCTTAGTTCACACCTAGCTGTTGGCTTCAACTATTCCTTTGTGAGGAGTGTGGGGCAAGGATGCTAATAATAGAGTGCATAGTCATTTGAGTTCATGTGTGTGAATATACTTAAGATGAACATACATAAATATGTATATTCCCATTTATTAAATGTAAATTTATTCATTCTTTTCAATAACTTTAAAAATATATAATTATAATATGTATAAAATACCCAAATGTTGTTAAATGCCATTGAGTCAGTTCCAACCCATAGTGACCCAGCAGAGGGTTTCCGAGGAGAGGCTGATGAGCTTGAACTACCCACCTTGCTGTTCAAACAGACCTTGCAGTCTAGCTCATTAACCCACAGAGCCACACCAGGAATCCAAGCATGTATATATGGGTCTATTTCTGTACTGCTTGGTTTATTTCTGAACTCTTATTTTTTTGTTTTGTATTTTTCCTTTAGTTAATTTGTACATTTTCATACTAACAGTAATGTCGTCATGTCTTAATTCTTATAATTTTCTAATAATACTTGATATTAAGGAGAGTAAATTATGCACTTAATTCTACTTCAAGATTGTATTGACTGTCTTGGGATTTTTTTCATACCATACAGATATAATAATCAGTTTGTCAATTTATATAAACAATCTGCTGGGATTTTGATACGGATTACCTTGCCATCTGTTTCTCATTTTTTGTTTGTTTGTTTTTGAGCACTTGCATCTTTGCACATAGCCTGACAGTCTATGTGAATAATAATTAGTATTTATATGGTGGCAGCAGTTATATTGTTGAGGAGTCGGTTCCAATTCATAGCGACCCTATATAGGGTTTCTGATGCTATAAATCTTTATGGGAGCAGAAAGCCTCATCTTTCTCTCCCGGAACTGCTGGTAATTTTTAATTGCTGATCTTCAGGTTAGTAGCCTGACTCCAACCACTATGCTACTAGAAATATAAAGAACTTCATTATAGTCCTTCATGTAAAAAAGATCTGTTTAGAAGTTATGCACAACTTTCAGTAGGTTTGTTTATGGGTGTTCGATAATTTTTAACATTATTGTAGCTAACTGGAACCTCCCAAAAAGTCAGCAAATATGATCAGAAGAGTTGTGGGATGACATCAAGAACATCACACAGGAAGAAAGTTAAAGATCACTAAAAACACAGGAGTGAAAGGAAAGACCAAAATGGATGTCAAAAGAGATTTTGAAACTTGTTCTTCAGTGTAGAGATGCTAAAGACAATAGAATAAATGAGAAAGTCAAAGAGCTGAGCAGAAAATTTCAAATGGCAACTCAAAAACAAAAAGCAAAATATTAAAATGAAATGTGCAAGGACCTGGAGTTCAAAACCCAAAGTGGAAAACATGCCTAACCTTTCTCAGATGAAAGAAGTGAAGAAAGAAATCAGGCCTTCACTTGAGATTTTGAAGGATTCTGTGGATAAAATATCGAATGATCTAATAATGCACACCATCAGAAGAGGATAGAAGGAATGTATCAGAGTCACTGTACCAAAATGAAATGGTACAATTACATGAGGTAATGATAAAAAACCAATGATACTGAAGGAAGACATCCAAGCTGCACTGAAGTCACTTGCAAACAAGAAACCTCCAGGAATTGACAGAATACAAATTTAAATCTTTCAACAAACTGATGAAGCACTGGAGGCTTTCATTCATCTATGCCAAGAAATTTGGAAGCTAGCTACTTGGACAACTAATAGGAAGAGATCTGTATTTGTGCCCATTCCAAAGATAGGTAACCCATATGAAAATATCATTAGTATCACATAAAAGTAAATTTTTGCCAAAGACAATTTAAAAGTAGTTGCAACAGTACATTGACAGGGAACTGCCAGAGGTTCAAGCCAGATTCAGACAAGGACTTGGAATGAGGGATACAATTTCTGACATCAGATGACTTTTAGCTGGAAGCAGAGATTACCATAAATGTATTTACTTGTGCTTTACTGACTATGAAAAGACTTTCAACTGTGTATATCATGATAAGTTATGGCCATCACTTTAGAGACTGAGTATTCCAGAACACTTAATTGTGTTCAAGAGAAAGCTGTACATAGACTAAGAAGCAGTCATTCACAGAGACCAAGGGGACACAGAATGGTTTAAAATCAGGAAAGGTGTGTACCAGGGTTGCCTCCTTTTAACATACTCATTCAATCTATGTGCTAAGCAAATAATTCTAGAAGTTGGATCATAAGATGGACAATGTGGCATCAGGCTTGGAGGAAGGCTCATTAAGAACCTGAGATACGCAGATGATACAACTTCGCTTGCTGAAAGCAAACAGGATTTAAAATATTTACTGCTGAAGATCAAAGATCTTGGCCTGTCGGAACCATTTTGATATGTCATAGTATTTTCTATAGCCTTTTATGCATGTGAAAGTTGGACGGTGAATAAGGACAGCCATAGTAAGAATTGATACATTTGGGTTATGGTGTGGGAGAAGAATAGTAACAGTATCATGGCCAGCCAGACAAACAATCAAATCTGTGTTAGAGGAAGTACAGCTAATATGCTCCTTAGAAGCCAAGATGACTAGACTTTGTCTCTCATTATTAAGATATATTATCAGGAGATAGAAGGTCATCATGTTTTGGAAAACAGAATAAGACCCTCAATGAGTTGAATTGGCACAGTGGCAGCAACTATAGGCTCAAGCATAACAACAAGTATAGAATGATAGTGGACCAGGCAATGTTTTGCTCTGTTTTGCATAGTGTCTTTATGAATCAGAAATGACTCATCGATCCCTAACCACAATAAGGACGGCTCTGATTATGCTTCTTCCAGATAAATTTATTTGTTCTTGCATTCTATGGCATATTCAATATTACTTTCCAACTCCATAATTCAAATTTATCAATTTGTCTCCATTATTCATTGTCTATCTTTTGCATTTAAAATACCATGACTGATACACTTTTTTCCCTCAAAGTGACGTCTTTGCTCTGTAACACTTTTTTGTTACTGTTGTTAAGTGCCATGGAGTCAGTTTCTGCTCATAGCGACCTGTATAGGGTTTCCGAGGAGCAGTTGGTGAGTTTTGAACTGCTGACCTTGCTTTCAAACCAATGCTATAGTCCAGTCTTTATCCTACAGCACCACAACAGGACTCCCTATAACGCTTTAAACAGGTCTTTAGCAGTAGATTTGACCAATGAAATAGGTCGTTTGATGTCTTGACTACTACTTCCTTGGATGTTAATTGGGAATTCAAGTAAAACAAAATCTTTGACAACTTCAGTTTTTCCTTTGTTTAAAATGGTGTTATTTATAGGTTACATTGTGAGGACTTTTGTTTTCTTTACTCTGAGATCTAATTCATACTGAAGGCTATAGTTCTTTATCAGTAAATGCTTCAAGTCCTGTTTGCTTTCAACACATAAGGTTTTAAATCTTTATCCTACACAGGTTGTTAATAAGCCTTCCTTCAACCCCATTGCTATGTTCTTCTTCATTATCTTACTCCTGATTGGTGAAAAATGTTCATCATACAACAGTTAGCTATGCTATTTGCCAATATTCTTTGTGAGTTGCCCTTTATTGACTTAAAAACAATTAAACAAACAAAATAGTTTACCTCTAATTTTAAGTATCAAATAACTATTTGAATACAAATCAGTACAAAGTCAATGTGCTAAAATAACCATTTGTCATTTCTGAGAAGTCTATGATTCTATTATGAATTTCTAATAATTTGGACCATGTTAACTGGGTTTGTTAGTACATCTGTCAGTAGACTTCCAGTGTTATCTAGGGATTTGCTTGGCTATCATGACCTTTGCAGGAATGATTCAGCTGTCCTGTACACCTCTCTCTCTTCCCTTTAGCAAACTAGCCTAAACATGATCTCTTGGTAATTGTAGAGAAGTGAAAGAAAAAAAAAAATTTTTTTAAAGTGTTTTTCAGACCTGTGATTGCACCAAGTCTGCATATGTTTCATTGGTTTAAACAAATCTCACAAAAGCCCTGAGTCATCATGGGAGGACAGTACCAGAGTTGTTGTTGTTATGTGCTGTCGAGTCGATTCCGACTCATAGAGATCCTGTACAGGGTTTCCGAGGCTGTAAATATTTACAGGAGCAGAAAGCCTCATCTTTCTCCTGCGGAACAGCTGGTAGTTTCGAACTGCTGACCGTGAGGTTCACAGCCCGATACATAACCACTGCGCTACCAGAGATTACCAGAGTGGGTGGGGAAAAAGGAGTCCTGGTGTGGTTGTTAAGTACCATGGAGTCGGAACAGACTTATAGTGATGCTGCAAAGGGTTTCCAGGCTGTAAATCTTTACGGGAGCAGAATGACTTATCTTTCTCCGGCGAACCTGCTGGTAGTTTCGAACTGCTGACAGCTCGACTCACAATCACTACGCTACCAGAGCTCTTTAGAGCTGTGGATTAATGTGCTGGAGTGCAAAGTCACTTTGAACCGTGAGGCACGAGTTCAGCGGTTCAAGCTCACCAGCTACTCCTTGGAAAACCTACATAGGGTCACTATGGGTCAGAATTGATTGGATGGACATTAACAACAACAACAAATGTAATATACCTTATTTGCTAACAGCGGTATTTTTATTTTAGTTTTGTGCTTTTAATCTTGAATGAGACTGATATTTTTCAAAATTTTGTTTTTTATATATGAGGACGTGATCATATGCGTATTCTTCCATAATATTTTACTGTTGCCAATTTTATAAACTGATTTTAGTTTTAAAACCATCTTGTATTTTGGTAGTAAAAATAAATGTTTCATGATGTTTTACTTCACTGTATAGTACTAGATTCACTTTGCAAATACTTATTTAGTATGACGGTAAGTAAAAAATAATCTGCACTCAGATTATAGAATTTACCTTAATCAACTTTTATTAAAAAAAAAAAGATACATCTTTTTTTTACATAATCTCCTTGGCTTTCTATATACTTTATCCAACTGTCAACAAATTTTCATATTCCTTTATATAAAAAATGTTCTATGTTGAACTGTGAGCCACAAATGCACTTCTGTCTTTATTTCTTCAGAGCTGAATCTTTGTCCTTGAAGGGCTGCTTTCAGGGACCAAACCAATCAAAGTCTAATGGAGCAAGATCAGGACTAGAGGAAGGATGCTTTAACACTTCAAAATGAAATTTTTACAGAGTGTCAAGAGTGTGAGCAGGGGTGTAGCCGTGCATTGTCACACAAGATCACAACAGCCTTGGACAGCAGTCTTTCTGGGTTAATTCAAAATTAGGTTTCAGATCTTCAGTGAACGTTTTACTGAAATGAATACTGTTGATTACTGAATCTTCTTCCTGAAAATGCTCCAATACTGCCCCTTGAGAATCCCAGAAAACAGTAAGCATCACTTTTCCAGCTGATAATTGACTTTTGAACATTTTCTTGGTCAGAGATTGAGGGTGTTTCCATTCTATACTCTGCTGTTTACTGTCTTGTTCTCAATAATGAATGTATGTCTCATTACCAGTAATTAATGAGTTTTTAAGAAATTTTTACCTTCCTTAAAGTATCTGTC
>NW_006408576.1:1411237-1449619 GCF_000296735.1 Chrysochloris asiatica
TGGCTCCATTTCAGGCATCACTGCTTCTCTGGGTAGGGTCCCGGTCTCTGCTCTTCTCCCTTGATGGTCCTAGGGACCTCCGCTCCTAGACTGAGAAGTTAATCACTCCCCTCCTCACACAAACTTTTTGAAACGTAAATCTGACATGGATTATTTCATAGGTAGAGCCATGACTGATTTGCAAGTGATTTGCCACAAATTCCAGTCACATGTCTATTCAACAGAATCATTTAACATGCAGGCTCAATGTTGTCATAAGCTGTGGATGTGGACAGGTGTTTCAATATAACCAGAGTGGAGGTAATGTTTTATCACCCTCATACTTTTGTATATATGACCATGAGTGATACTTTCTGAAACATATATTCTTTGTAAGGTGATATTATTAATAGTGTTATGGGTTCATTAATTATATTGGACATTTTTTCTTCTTTTTCTATTCTTCAGAAGACAATATTGGTTTTATTTTTTTAATATTTTATTTTTTATATTTCATAGAAGTAAGTAATGGATCCTTTATGTTGTGGATGGTTTTGCTTTAGTTTTATTGGTAATATAGTTTTTAATTACAAATATAACTTGCTTAACAGTTATAACATTATATTTTTCTGCATATTTTCCTTGGATCATATATAAATATAAAAGTTGTCTACTGCTAGATAATAAGCCACTACAAAGTATATTGACTTAATAACACTACAAATCAAAACAAATTTTTAAAAATTTATTTACTCATGATTCTATGGGTCAACAATTTTGTTTAGGCAAAGTTGAGTGGTTCTTTGCTAGTCTCACTTGAGTTTAATTGTTTATCTATAGATATTTAATGGTTATTCCTTGAAGACATCATCTTAAGTGACTTTCTTTACATGTTTGACATTTGGTGCTGTTAAGTGTTCAGTATAGGAAGTAGCAGGTGGGAGAGCTCATTTCTGCTCATGTGACCTTTCAACTGCAGTAGGCTAGAATGTGCTTCTTCACCTGACCAACTTAACAAGACAGCAAGAGCAGAGGATAGAAAGTTTTGAGACCAAGTCACTCTGTGTCACCTTGCTTCATTCCTTTCTTCAAAACTAATTACTCAAGCTACTCCTGTGATAGTAGGAGGTGACGCATACTGGAGGAGGAATTAGTGCAGCATTATTAAAAACAATACACCATACTATATTGTTATGATACTTTTGTAATTTATCTCCCATATTATTTGTTATGTCACATTTATTGTTAATATTGTTTATGAAAGTTTTTTTTTTTCCATAAATATAGCTATATCAGTGTTTCTTCTTGTTGTTGTTATGTGCTCTGGAGTCGATTTCGACTCATAGCGACCCTGTACAGGGTTTCCTAGGCTGTAAATCTTATTGGGAACAGAAAGCCTCATGTTTCTCCCACAGAACAGCTGGTAGTTTCGAACTGCTGATCTTGCGGTTCGCAGCCCAATTCGTAACCACTACGCTACCAGAGCTCCTTTTCTTAGCCTAGTGTTTCTTAACCTGGTGATAATACAATACACAGCTTTAATACAATTACTTTTAAGATGGTCAATTTCTTACACCTTAAGAATAGAGTTATTTTAAACCATTCAATGGAATTTTCTTTTACTAAGACCACTTAGACTATTCATTTTTTTTCTATATAACTTTTGTGTGATAAAATAATTATAGCAAAATATTTTCTACTTTACTAATTTTAAGTTTTATGTTCAGGGATAGCACTTATATTCACCATGCTGCACAATAATCAAAAACTTCTATATGTTAAATGCTGTAGAGTCGGTTTTAACTCATAGGAGTTAAAAACAAATCCCTATATTGGGTTTCCGAGGAGCAGGTGGCTTTGAACTGCCAACCTTGAAATTCAAACCAATCTTGCAGTTCATTGCTTATCTTACAGTGACAGACCAGGATTCCAAAAAACATCCCCCCTGCAAAAAACTTACTACCTCTTAAGCAATAACTCCTTATTCTCGTCTACCTGAGATCTTGGTATCCACTAATAAATATTTATCTCTATGCATATGACTATTCAAGATATTTCATGTAAGTTGAATCATACAATAATTGTCTTTTTGTGTCTGATGTTTCACTTAGCATGTAGTCAAGTTTGTAAGAGATTGTAGCAAATAACACAACTTCATTTTTCTTTATGTCTGAATAACAGTTCATTGTGCATAAAATTAATTCTTGAACACCATGAATGTTAGGTCATCTATAAGGACACACACTTAACATCCCCAAATTGGCATGCCGAGATCACCTCAAAATCGTATCTCCTGTCTGTTCCTCCTGCTCCTGCTATTTAAGAAGGAGCAGATAGCCCCCTCCTCAAGCTGTCTTGTTTCCCTGCTGTAGCTATGCATATGCTAGGAGAGAGTCTATGTCCTTCCTCCACTATGCTTGCCAAAAATCCTTTGTTCTCTAGCAGGGGACAGGCAGCCAAGAACCTTGGAATTTTGCTAACTTTTTCTAGTTTTGCATACCATCCTTTCTGGCCCTTGTTTTTATTGTTAGGTGCCCTCAAGTCAGTACTGACTCATAGCCTTCTTATGCACAACAGAACAAAACACTGCCCGGTCCTGTGCCAATCTCACAATCCTCACTACTGTTGAGTCCATTACTGCTGCCACTGTGCTAATCCATCTCGTTGGGGGTCTTCCTGTTTTTCTCCAACCCTCCACTTTTCCAAGTATGATCATATGTTCAAATTTTGAGAGACGGAGTCTTGCCATCCCGTCTTCTAAGGACCATTCTGTTGTACTTCTTCCAACACATATTGGTTTCTTCTTTTGATATTTCATGGTACTTTTAATATTCTCCTCCAACACCATAACTCAAATGCATCAATTATTCCATGTTCTTCTTTATTCACTGTCCAACTTTTACAAGCATATTAAGTTATTGAAAAATTCCATGATTTTTCTCAGGCACACCTTAGTCCTGAAACTAATATCTTTGCTCTTGAACATGGTAAACATGTCTTGTGCAGCAGATTTGTCTAATGCAATTTGATATCTTAACTACTGCTTCTGTAAGTATTGATGATTGATCCAAGCAAAATGAAGGCCTTGACAACTTCAATCTTTTGTCCATTTACCTTGATATTATTTATTAGTTCAGTGGTGAGGATTCTTTTTATCTTTACATTGAGGTACAACCCATACCAAACACTTTGGTCTTTGATCTTCATCAGTTAGTATTTTAATCATCACTTTCAGCAAACAAGGTCATATCATCTGCATATCTCAAATTGTGACTGAGTCTTCCTCCAATTCTTATGCCATGCTTTTCTTTATATAAACTAACTTCTCAAATTATTTGCTCAGCATACAGATTGAATACGGATTGTGAAATATAATGTAAATATAAATATAATTATAAAAAATATAAACCTGGTGCATATCTTTTCTAATTTCAGACCATTCAGTGTCCCCTTGTTCTATTCAAACAACTGCCTCATGGTCTATGTACAGGTTCCTCACAAGTACAAATTTTTCAATCTTGTCCATAGCTTGTTAAGATCCAGACAATCAAAAGCCTTTACATAGTCAGTAAGCACAGGTAGACATCTTTCTGGTATTTCTGTTTTCAGCCAAGATCCAATTAATGGCAACAATGATGTACCTCGTTCCACTTCCTCATCTGAATCCAGTCTGAATTTCTGGTAGTTCTCTGTCAATGTACTGTTGCAGTCTCTTCTGAATTATCTTTAGCAAAATTTTACTTGCATGTGATATTGAAGATACTGTCCAATGATTTCCACATTCCATTGGGTCATTTCTCTTTGGACTGGTGATCCAATTATGGATCTCTTCTAATCCGTTGGCCAGGTAACTGTCTTCTGAATTCTTAGGCATATATGAGTGTCTTTAGTGCTGCATCAGCTGGTTGAAGTATTTCAAATTATGTTGCATTGATTTCCAGAGCCTTGTTCTTTGCCAATGCCTTCTGTGTACCTTGGATTTCTTCTTCATCATCATTAGTTCTTGATTATATGCTACCTCTTTTTTTGGGGGTACAGTGACTCTGTGTATAACTTCCCTTATACTTGTGAATACCCATACTATAAAAAGACTCCAGGCCCTGCCCCTCAGGTGGTAATACTGCATGATCCAGCCAGCCATCACTGCACACAACTGTGTTTTTCCCTTTGAAGGTAGATTTCATTTATGGATAAACCATCTTTTTTATTCCCCTTTTTTTTGAAATAAACTAATGTCTCTTGGGACTATTTCTGGTTATTTTTTCAGTTTTTCAGCACTTTTGTGCATATTCATAAGGCTTTTTTCTTCTGGGTCTGAAAACCAATAGGCTCTGACTTCGGTGCAGTGATTAAGTCCACATATAACTTTTGACTACCCAAAAACTTACCTAATAGCTTACTGGTAACCTTACTGACAACATAGTTGAATAATACATATTTTGCATGTTATATATGTTATGTGTTTCACCCACATAAAAGGTGTATTTTCAATACAAGATAAAAAGGTAATTCACAAAAAGAATGAGGTTTCCTGCCTGCTGGTGTACATTTTCATTTTTTACACCAGTCTTACTCTGTACTCATTTATTTTCAAATGGTGAGCATGATAAACTTCAGCTGGAGATCTCAATGTAAAACAATTCAACTTTTTCTTGTAATATCAGTACTTTACGCTGATTCTTGGAAGCACTTCCAGCCTCATAGTGGCACTTGATAGGGATCGTGAGGTTTTATCCAAGGATTATGATGAAAAATATGTGAGAGCTGCTAGAGATCACTTTTTACTACAATATGCAATTTCCTGGAGAGGCATATCAAACTGCTCATATGAAGGTGATTAGCACCACACAACATTTAAAAAAATGTGCATTTTAAGTAGACCTAGGTGTGGTGCTGTGGGTTAATGTGAAAGACTGCAATGCCATTTAAACTGTAAGGTCAACAGTTCAAGCTCAACAGCCACTCTTAGGGAACCCTATACAGGGTCACTATGGGTCAGAACTGAGTCCACGACACTTAACAACTACACAGTTCAAACTTGTGTTGTTCAAGAGTTAACTGTCTGACCATTTTGTTTATTCATTTGATGAACACTTGTATTGTTTCTACTATGGGCTATTGTGAATTATGTTTCAATAATTTGTTAAGTATACGTTTTCAATTATTTTGGGGTTATATCTAAGAGTGGAATCACTGGGTCAAATCCTATTTGTTTGGTTAGCTAATAGAAATTGTCAGAAAGTTTTCCACAACAGTTGTAACACTTTTTCCAACAGCAGTACATGAGGGTACCAATTTCTTCACAACTTTATCAACACTTATTTTAAAATTTTCAGGTAATAGCTATCATAGTGGATATGGAGTGTTGTCTCACTGAAGTTTTTATTTATGTTTCCGGATAAGTATTGACTGAAAGCATCTTTTCTCATGCCTCTTGGTCCTTTGTGTATCTTCTTGGAAGATATGTTAACTCAGGTCATTTGCCCATGTTTCAATAGGGTTATTTGTCTTTTTTCTTGTTAAGTTATAGGACTTAATACATTCTGGATATTAAACTTTTATTGTAATATTTAATACTCAAAAATTTTCTCCATTCAATAGGATTTACACTTCCTTTTTTCATAAAATCCTTAATACATAAAAGTTGTAATATTAATCAAGTCCTGTTTATCTATTTCATCTTTTGCTTTGCATGCTATTGTTGTCAAATCTAAAATTCCGTTGTCAAAAACTAGATCCTGAACATTTACTACAGTTTTGTTCTAAGAATCTTACAGATTTTTCTCTTAAGTTATGGTCATTGATTCACTTTGATGTAAATTTCATATATGGTATAAGGTATGGATTCAAATTAATTATTTTGCATGTAGAGATGCAATTGTCCTAGCACTATTTGTAAAATAGACCATTTCTTCAACATTAGGTAAAAAAAATTCACTTGTAAGGTATGCTTGCTAAGTGCTGTCGAGTTGATGCCAACCCATAGTAATACTGCATAGGGTTTCCAAGGAGCAGCTGGTGAGCTTGAACCACCAACTTTGCAGTTCAAATGACTTTGCAGTTTGACTCATCGACCCACAGCACCACACCAGGACTCCTTTTAATATGGTGTTAGATTAAGTTTCTTGTTTTGTGTTGAGACCTTTTGCATCAATATTTGTATTTAATCTTGGTCTGTTGTTTTTTCTGATACCTTTATATGGCTGTGATATCACAGTAGTGCTGTTTACATAGAATGAGTTAGGAAGTCTTACCTTCTCTTCCATTTTATTGGAAGTTCTTAAGTACAATTAGTGTTTATTCTTCTTTAAATATTTGAGTAGAATTATCCATTGTAGCCATCTGGTCCTGAACTTTTCTTTGTTAGAAGTTTTCTATTACTGATTTAATTTCATCACTCGTTATGCAAGAAAAGAAAAGCCAAGTTCACTCATTGACAAGAGTTGAAGTCTTTATAGAAGCAGGTCTATAAGCCTTTCTTCTGCAGCAATGTTGGGTAGGTTTGAACTGCCAACTTTTTTAGATTAGAAGTAAAAAAAAAAAAAAAATAGCTTGTGGTTTGTCATTTTTATTGATCTTGAAAGAGCTGACTTTTGGTTGTTGAGTTTTTCTGTTGTTTTCCTATTCTCTATTATCTCTTGATTATTTCCTTTTTTCTAACAGTTTTTATGTTTTTCTTTTTTCTTTTTTTTTTTTTTTCAGTTTCTCAGAGTGCAAAGCTCAGTCATTTATTTGAGTTTTTTAAAAATAATGAGCTCATAATTTCTTTTGAGTGTTGTCTTCACTACATCCTATAGGTTTTGGTATGTTTTACTTGATTTACATTCATCTCAGTGTATTTCATTATTTTTCTAGTGATTTTTGTCTTTGACTGAATGCTTAATAATGTATTGTCTAAATGTTGTACATTCTACTGTAATAAGTGGTGACAGGGATTTTAAAAGCTTATGAGCTCTTATTCAAGGTACAACTATTGTCTTTCCATGTGCAGAGGAAGAAGAGTGATGAAAATTGAAGACCTTGGAAACAGTCCAGTGAAATAATGAAACACGTGATCATCAATTTCCATGACCCTGAAACCAGAAGAACTAAATGTTGTGAAATAGTTCTGAAAGACCTTCACATTAGAAAGACAGAAGAGAAGAAAAGGTGGACTAAAACTCAAAATTATAAAAAGACCAGGCTTACTAGTCAGAAACAGATTGCAAGTACCTCAGATTATAGTGATTGTTCATCCTTCAGGCTTGGCACTTAACTCACCTGTTGTTGTTGTTGTTGAGTGCCTTCAAGTCAGTTCTGACCCATAAAGACCCTGTATAGGGTTTCCTAGGGCCAGCTGGTGAACTTGAACTGCCAAACTTGCAGTTCAAATTGACTTTGCAGTCCAGCACATTCTCCCACAGCACTATACCAGGGCTCCTAATTCACCCTAGTTGCTCAATTTTCAGCCCAGAAGTAGACAGTAGGAGTCTCGGTGTGGCACTATAAAATAAGTACTGGACTGTTAACCACAAGGTTAAACCCATCAACCGCTCCTTGGAAATCCTATTGAAGAGAACCATAAGGCAGAAATGGCACTTACCAACAACAGCAATTGGATAGGTATATAAGGGAAACAACACTAGTGAAGTATACATATCATGGAATAATGGTTAATGGTGGGAAAGAAGGTAGAATGGAAACAAAAATCAGAGGGAGAAAGTGGGATAACGGATAAAACATGGAGGGAATTATAATCATTGAAATAAAAATCATGTAATTTATTGAATGCAAAAATGATGATCTGCTCTATAAACCTTCACTCAATTCAAAATAAGAAGTTAAAAATTGTGTTGTGTAATATCCAATGTCTTCCAAATTTGTGAAATTTCCATTTTTCCTTAGCTTCCCTTTTTAGCTTCATTCCTCTTGAGTTATAGAAAATATTTTATATCATATCAATCTTCTCAAATTTATTATTAAAAGTTTGTAACCTAACATATAGAAGAACATGAATCCTTCTCTTTGAAACAGTGCTCTATATATGCCTGTGAGTGTTATTCTAGTTCTTAATCTCCTTTTTGATCTTCTTTCTAGATGTTCTATCTCTTATTGATAGAAATAAAATATTCAAATATTATTGTTAAATTATCCAGTTTTTTCCTTCACTTGAGTCAATGTTTGCTTTGTATATTTTGAGATTCAATTGTTAAATGCTCAGACATAACAATTGTGAGGATGGTACAAGACTAGACAAAATTTCATTCTGTTGTACATGGGATTGTTATGAATTATAAATAACTTGATGGCTCCTATCAATAACAGTAAGGAGCTCTGGTAGCATAGTGGTTACTAATCAGGCTGCCACCCTCAGAGTCAGCAGTTCGAAACTACTAGCTCTTCCATGGGAGAAAGATGAGGCTTTCTGCTCCGGTAAAGATTTACAGCCTCTGAAACCCTATATAGGATTGCTATGAATTGGAACCAACTCCACAGCACATAACAATAACCATCAATAACTGTTAGTTGCCTGTGTGCCTACAAACATTATATATTCTTAATAAATCGACTGTTTTATCACTGTATAACGTTGCTTTGGTCGCTTATGACACCTTTTGACTTAAGATCTATTTTGTCTGTAATAAGTATAGTATAAGGAGCTCTGGTAGTGTAGTGGCTACGAATCGGGCTGCAAACTGCAAAGTCAGCAGTTCAAAACTACCAGCTGTTCCATGGGAGAAAGATAAGGCTTTCTGCTCCATAAGATTTACAGCCTTGGAAACCCTGTACAGGGTCACTATGGGTCAGAACCAACTCTACAGCACATATCTACCCCCAAAGCAACCAAGATTTAATGCATGGCAGTATGCAGGATGTAAAAAGACTGCATGCCCACCAAAGACTGCCTCCTGGAGAAGAAGGGGGAAATAAGATTTATAGGGATCCTAGACATTGGTTAAGAGTCAAAGGAATTTCAGGAGCTTCTTTATTGTTCTAGTTATCTCAGATTGTACTGAGCCTCTGAGGAATTCCAGGAACTTCGTTATTCCTATTAAAGTCCTCAAAATGGGGATTAACTACTGATTAACCCAAAGCAGAGTATTGAGTAAGGTTAGCACTAATGATCTCTCTATTTACAAGATGGAGTTGCTTTAGCAAGTTAGAGCTTCAACTCCCCTCTTTTTCTTTTTCCTTTTTCCTTTTTCTTTTTCCATTCTTGGGAAGTAGGACCTCAGTCTCATTTGTCTACTTCCTACAGATTGGGGGCATAGGTGGGCAGTCATAAGAGAAACTGGTTATGAGGGACTCCTATAAGCAAAGGAAGTCAGCAACTTCTTGAGAGATTTGGTGGCATCCAGATTATCTGAAGACTCAGCAGCCTTTAATATGCAGTTGATACAAGCTTGCTTGCAGAAAGTGAAGAGGATTTAAGATACTTATTGATGGAAATTAAAATAAACAAAAACAACAAAAGCTATAGTCTTCAATATAGATTGCACTTCCATATAAATGAAACAAAAATCCTCACAACAGGACCAATAAATAATAACATGATAACTGGGATTTGTTTTATTTTAATTAAAATTATTTATTTAAAATTCATCCATATTGTTGTGTAAAGTGGTAGTACATTTATTTTATGACTATTATATTTCTTTTAGATATCATAATTTGCATAAAGTTTCTTATTTAATGACACTTGATTCTTAGCTTTTATTTTCTCTGAAAATGTACTATTATGATGTTATTTTAGGATCTTTTTTGAATTTATTGAGATAAAATTTAAATATAATAAAAGTCACCTTTTTACATATAAATGTTGATGATTCTTATTGTTTGTTTAAAGTTGTTGGCAACCATTAACAAGGTCACTATAAAGAACTTTTCCAAAACTCTAATAGTACCCTTGTGCTCTTTGTAATCCACTCCTGACCTCTGTGGTGCTGTAAGATAAGCACTGGACTGTAAAGTTGGTTTGAAACACAAGGTCAGCAGTATAAACCCACCAGTCACTCCTTGGAAACCCTATGACAGGGTCACTATGAGTTAGAACAGACTCAACAGCACTTAAAAACAACAACAACATCCAAACTTGCAACAAGGTAAATCTCAAATCCATTGTGCTAAGTCAAAGGATCTAGACACAAAATACCAAACATTGTGTGAATCTATTTCTATGAACTTCCAGAATAGGCAAACAAATAAGGTAAAACAACAAAGCAGATCAGTGGTTACCAGTAGCTGAGTATGTTGTTGTTGTTAAGTGCCAAGTCAGTTCTGACTCAAAGAGATCCTGCATAGTGCTTCTGAGAAGCATCTTGTGGGTTTGAACCACTAACCTTGTAGTTAGCAGTCCTGTGCTGATTCTATAGCACCACACCAGTTTGAATCGGGCTGCGAACCTTAAGGTCAGCGGTTCGAAACTACCAGCTGCTCCGCGAGAGAAAGATGAGGCTTTCTACTCTCGTAAAGATTTACACCCTCGGAAACCCTATACAGGGTCGCTATGGGTCGGAACCGACTCGATGGCACATAACAACAACAACAACACCAGTTTGGATAGTTCCTTGATTTTCACTAAAGCAGTATCCCATTTTATCTGTGTATTCTCTTTACCCATTATTTTTTTGTTTTTAATTTAACTAATATTGGATCTTATGTTAATATTGACTTCTTGCTGCTTTCTGTTGCTTTCCTCATAAAATCTTAATTTTATATTTCATTATTAAATTTTGTGATAATTTCATTGGTAGTATGAAGAATTCATGGGAGCATGGTGACTCTGTAGGATACATGGTTGTTGCTAAGTGTCCTCGAGTGAGTTCTGATTCTTAGCAGCCCTGTATCAGATTTCCAAGGAGCAACTGGTGAGTTGGAATCACTGACCTTGCAGTTCAAACTGACCTTGCAGTCCAGAGCTTTATTCCACAGCATCACACCAGGAATCTGTAGGATAGGTACTGGACTGCAAGCCAGAAGGTATTTCGAGCCCAACAGACTCACTGCTGGATAAAAATGTATGCTTTAATCTCCTGTAAAAATTTACAGCCTTGGAACCTCGTACAGGGTTACTATGTGTCAGAAACAACTGGATGGCACTTAACAGTAACAACAATGGTGCAACATCAAAGGTTTTTGTTTAAAACTTGCCATGTATGTAATGCTATGCTTACCATTTGTAATGACTCTGATGTTGTTGTTGTTAAGTGCCATCAAATTGGTACTGACCCATAGTGACCTTATGCACAGCAGAACGAAACACTGCCCGATCCGGGGCCAACCTCACTACTGTTGCCACGCTTGAGCCCACTGATGCTGCCACTTGGCCAATCCATCTAGTTGGGGGTCTTCCTCTTTTTCTTTGACCCTCCACTTTACCAAACATGATATCCTGCTCCAGCAACTGCTCCCTCCTGACAATATGCCCAAAGTATAAGAGACAAAGTTTGGCCATCTTGGCCTCTAATAAAGATTCAGTAAAAATGTTACTAAACCTCATTGGAGGATTCAGCAAAGTGACAGGTATTAAGTTCAACATCCAAAAATCAGTTGGATTCCTCTATACCAATAACGACAGTGCTGACAAGGACATTAGGAAAACAATATCATTTACAATAGCCACCCAAAGGATGAAATATCTAGGAATAAATGTATCCAAAGAAACAATGGACATATACAAAGAAAACTACAGAATATTAATTACTACAAGAAATTAAAAGAGACAGAAATGAAAGAATATACCATGCTCCTGAACAGGAAGACTTAACATTGTGAAAATGTCAATACTGCCCAAAGCAATTTTTACATAGAATACAATCCCAATCCAGATTCCAATGACATTCTTCAAAGAGATGGAAAAAAAAAATTACAAACTTTATATAGAAAGGAAAGAGACCAAGGATAAGCAAAGCACTTCTTAAGAAGCAGAACAGGGTGGTAAGATTCTTACTTTCTGATTTCAAATTTTACTGCATGGCTACAGTTGTCAAAACAGCCTGGTACTTGTATAAGGAAAGGTACATTGATCGATGGAACATAATTGAGAATCCAGAAATTAACCCATCCACATACAGCCAACTGATTTTTGACAAAGTACCTGCATATATTTCATGGGGAGGAGATGGTCTCTTCAACAGATGGTGATGGCAGAATTGGAGAGTGAGATGCAAAATACTGACACAAGACCTTTACCTCAAGCCTTATACAAAAACCAACTCATCATGTATTAAAGACCTAAATGTGAATCCCAGAATTACGAAGGCCATCAATGAAAAAATAGGGAAAAATGTGAGAGCTCCAATACAGGTCATACACAGACTACCAAATATTTTGAAACTTACACAAACAAAAATAGACAAAATAGATCAATGGGACATACTAAAAATTAAAAAGTTAAATGCATCAAAAGACTTCATCAAAAGAGTAAAATGGGAGCCCACAGAATGGAAAACAATCTTTTACAATGACACATCAGACAAGGGAATAATTTCCAAAATTTATAGGAACCGATAACACTTCTACAAGATAAGGACAAATAATCCAATTTAAAAATGGGCACAGGACATGAATAGACACTGCACCAGGAAGAGATCCGGTAAGCCAATAAGCATATGAAGAAATGTTCACTATCACTAGCCATTTGTTGTTGTTGTTGCTGTTGTTAGGTACCATTGAGTCAGTACCGACTCTTAGTGACCTTATACACAGCAGACCGAAACACTGCCCGATCCTGGGCAAACCTTAACTACTGTTGCCATGCTTGAGACCATCAATGCTGCCCTTTGGCCAATCCATCTCGTTGGGGGTCTTCCTCTTTTCTCTGACCCTCCATCTTACCAAACATGATATCCTTCTCCAATGACTTGTCCCTCCTGACAATATGTCCGAAGTATGAGAAACGAAGTTTGGCAATCTTGGCCTCCAAGGAGCACTCTGGCTGCACTTTGTCCAAAAAGGATCTATTGGTTCTTTTGGCAGCCCATGGCACTTTCAATATTCTCCTCCAACACCATAACTCAAAAGCATTTTCTACGGTCTACCTTATTCACTGTCCAACTTTCGCATGCACATGAGTTTACTGAAAATACCATGACTTGAGTCGGGTGCACCTTAGTCCTCAAGCTGACATCTTTGCTCTTCAACACTTTAGAAAGGTCTTGTGCAGCATATTTGCCTAATTCAATATGTCATTTGATTTCTTGACTGCTGCTTCCATGAGTGTTTATAGTTAATCCAAGAAGAATGAAGTCCTTGACAATTTCAATCTTTTCTCCATTGAAAAGAATGTTGTTTATGGTCCAGTGGTGAAGATTTTTGTTTTCTTTACATTGAGATGTAATCCATACCAAGGCTGTGCACATTAACCCACAGTGTCACACCAGGACTTCAATAGTTTGGAGGTATCTAAATATCCTGGACTCTTTTTCAGGCAGTTACAGTACCCCTTTTTCCTCAAAACAATTTTCTAGTTTTGTCTCTTAGTTGTTTGTTATAGCTACTCTGTCATATTTTTTTTTCATATAAACAAAGATTGTCTGTTGTTGTTGAGACATTATGGTGTTTTATATTTGTATTAAATATATGAATGTATGTTGGCTTGCTATTATGCACTCAACAATTTTGTGATCAGGAGATGCACTTGTGCATCATTCTGTTTGTTGTCGGTACAGTTCATTTTAAAGTGTTTTTAGGTTATGTAGGTTGTTGATACTGATCTGGTGGATATCAACTGGTGTTGACTCTAGTCTAATTGATGGGGCTGAGAAGAGCATGACTGTAGGTAGGCTGTATGGCCATAGCTGTTGTCTTCTATTGGGTAAGGCAAGTAGAGAAAACATTCCCACAAGAGAGAAGGAATAAACAAAACAAACAAACAAAAAGTAGCAAACAGCATTAAAAAAATAAACAGAATGGTTCTTTATCATCCACTGACCTTTTGCCTTCATCTTTTCTCTACCCCACATGTCTGTTCAGCTGCTTCATCTAGTGTTAACTAGGCTAGGGCTAGCCAGGGCTGACTTTGTAGAGTTGGATCACGGCCTGCCTAAATGGGGCTATTGCTGCTTGCTGTCTCCTTTGCCTTCAGTGTTGCTCACAATCACATAGGACCCACAAAGTTCCAACCACCTGGAAAGTGGGACTTACCCTTCCAGTGTACACTAGTAGAAGTCTCACCCTCATCACCAGTAGAGTTTAAGGAACAAGAGAGGAAGGAGGGAGAAAGATAGAAAAAAAATCACCTTCCTTTCTGCAGGTTCTGTAAGCATCAGAAATCACCTCCTTTCTTGCAGTGTATGTTCAACTCTCTCTCCTGGTAAGCACTCAATCTACTTATTTGTCATTTTATCTGAAGCTCAGAGTTCTAGGACCATCCTCTGAATCTGTCTCATCCAGTTTTCTATATGATTTAGTGGGTCCACAAAACTTTTCTATATAGTCCACCATCTTGCTCTGTCTAGAAGATCATTTTTGGTTGTGGAAAAAAAAAAAAAAATTTTGTCTGGACCATTTGGATTTAGATGTGCCTGAAAGATATTCACATGTTTACTTCCAAAAAAACCAGGTGATCAGATAAGGATTAGAGGGAAAACTTGCACAGAAAGATACCTTGGGATGCATTTCGTCTGTATAGTAGTTTGCTGAGACAATGTCTCCAAGTGGCAAAGGTAAAGAGATAACAGCATAATTTGGGGAGGAAGAAAGTCAATATATGAATTATGGTCTGAGGAATAACTCCAAAGCAATTACTCAAGATATATGCAGAAAACTAAGAGTTTGTTTATCTGGAGGACTGGAGAAGAGAATGATTTCAAGAAAATTAAATTCTTAGCATTTTTAAATCCTTCATAGAGACAAAGTAAAAATTAAAATGCCACTGAATTTATTTATATTTTCTCCATTTGTTTTGATGAATAAAATGCTGATGATTGTGAAAGGAACAGTTTTTGTGGGACAAAATTAAATAAGATTAATTTACAATGTGGGCTACAAACAAATTTATTAAGTAGTGTTTGAATGGTATTACATTATCAAAAATGTAAACATAAGATTGATATCCTTGGTGTGTTAAAAAAATAACAATGGGAAAATGATAAGTCCAGTTTTTAATTTATATATATCTTGACCATATTATAGAATATTAAATGAGCAATAAGCTTTTAGGATAAACACTATATTGCAACATCAGTTTGAACCTAAAGGTTGGTGATTCAAACTCAACAGGTATTCCTCAGAAAGCCTTAGCAGAGTTACTATGAGTTTTAACCGACTTGACAACACTTAACAACAACAACAACAACAACAACAAAAAAAAACAAACTGCTAAGGATGAGTACAGGTTATCATGATTGAATCTATGGATTTGTATGGAAGTTCACTGAGAATTGAAGAAGATGGCATTTAACCTGAATGAATGTCTGAAATTACTGATTAAAGAACCTAGTAAAAGCTCTTATCTATCTTTTTGTGGAGACAATTTCATGCCTTTTACCATGGTTGCTGTTACGTGCCATTTAGATGATACTGGTTAATAGAGATCCTACATAGGGATTCTAAGGAGCAGCTACAGAGTTTAAACCACATTCGATTCAAACCTACCTTGCTGTCCAGTGCTTAGCCTATGGTGCCACACCAGGACTCCATGGGGTATGGCAGCTCCTAGCTAAAACAAATTCACCAACTTCTGCAAGATGACATTATGGTAAAAACCCAAATTCATTCCTGCCCTAATTCTCTGGCTATAATAGGTACTTGTGGCAATACTGGATAAACAGTGAATTTACCCTTAAAAACAAGGTTGGCAGTTCAAACCCAGTTGCTTTTCAGAAATCCTATACAGAATCTCTATGAGTCTGAACCTACTTAATGGAACTTAACAACAACAATAGATACATAACACACTGTACCCTTGACAATGTGGTATTTTCAAACATTATCTTTAGTTTATGTTTTCATTTTTCCTTTATTTAAATTGTCTTTACTTTTTTTCCTGGTCACTTGAGGTGTACTGAAATGTCACCTATACAGTGAGGAAAGTAAAGTGAATTGTTAAAGCAATTTTAAACAAGAAAACAAACAAAAGCTTTGTTATTCAGGCTGAGCATAAAGATGTGGCAGTTCATTGATGACAAATAACCAGTTTGGTTCTGAGTATTTTTATAGTGAGACTCTCTGTTCCTGTAAAGATTTACTACCTTAGAAGGGTTGCTATGAGTCCAATTTGGTTTTGGGTTATAGTAATACTATGTACCACATAATACATTTATCTCAAGATAAATGGAGAACAGACTGAATTTGTCAAAGAGGTCATTTTGCTTGGATCAAACATTAACACTCACAGAAGCAGTAGTCAAGAAATCAAACAATGTATTGCATCAGGAAAATCTGCTGCACAAGACCTCTTTAAAGTGTTCAAGAGGAAAAATGTCAATTTGAGGTCTGAAGTGTGCCTAACGCAATCTATGGTGCTTTCAATAACCTCATATGCATGCAAAAATTGAACAATGAATAAAGAAGACCTTATAAGAATTGGTGCATTTGAGTTATGGTGTTGGAGGACAATATTAAAAGTAACACAGACAGCCAAAAGAACAAACCAATTTACATTTGAAGAAGTAAAGACTGAATGCTCCTTAGAAACCATGATGACCAGACTTCATCTCTCATAATTTATACATATTATCAGAAGTGACCAGTCCCTGAAGAAGGTCATCATGTTTGGTAAAGTGGCGGCTCAGCAAAAGAATGAAGACCCCCAGTGATATGGATAGGCACAGTGGCAACAGCAATGGGCCCAAGTGTAGGAATAATTGTGAGGTTGACACTGGACCAGGTAGTGTTTTGTTCTGTTGTGCCTAAGGTCACTATGAGTTGGTACCAAATCAGTGGCACCTAACAACAGCAGCATCACATCACAGTGAAACAACAAGATCTGATTAACCAGATCTGATGCCATTCTTACTGAGAAAAACAATTTTCACTTTACTTTTATAATTTAAGTACATTAAATGTACTATGGAGTCCTTGAATGGTGCAAATAGTTAACATGCCTTGGAAGTTTATCTCTACCCAGAAGTGCTTAAAGGAAAGCTTTGGCAATATATTTTCAAAATTTCAATCCTTCAAAATCCTATGGAGAACAGTTCTACTCTGTCACACATAGGTTCACCATGAGTCTAAGCCAATGCAACTGGTTTTGATTATGTTTTCTATATTCTTATCCAGTGAAACTCAGGAAATATATTAAAATGAAAAGAAATAAAACTACAATAATTATATCTCAAGGACAGGCAGATGGACATATTCTGAATTAAATTCATTGGTGTAACATATTTCCCATGGCTATGAACCAGTTTTATGATATGTGAATTATAATCAGCAGACAGAATAATTATATTTTATGAGGTGAGAAGAATAAGCATTCAAATATAAATTCTAAAATAGCAACAATAAATTAATACCTAGAAAAAAATAACAAATACACTCACTCCAAACTTATCAGCATGTTTAGGTCCTAAAAGCTAGGTTTTTATGTGAAAATTGGCATTTTGCATAACAGGAGGATGACCATATCAACTAACCCCTCAACTATACAGTGACTGGACTGCTGGGCACCTGCTGAAATTGTTTGCCACCACCACCACTTTGTCCTCACCAACATTAACTCAGGAGGGCTTGGTCCCCTCACTGCCTATAGAGGATCGCTTCCCAGTCTTTCATAACCAGAGTGGCCCTAGCACCATCCCCAGTCTCACTCCCTGGATTCCTGCCATAGTTTGCCCTCACCATATATTCTGGGTGGTATCCCCAGCTCATCACTGCAATGTTCCCCAAACTCCCTTGGTGATTTTGACAGAGGTAGAGTTTCCCTATCTGTGGACAGGAAGACATAGGTGCCACAGATAGTGTACAAGCTGTCTGATGATTCCCCCATCAGATCTTTGCTTGGGGGATTTCCTGACTTTCTGGGTGGCCCTTCCCCTCTAAACCCACATTTTTCCATGAGAATGGACAAAATTAATGCAAATGTCATATAATGAATTAGTGGTTAACTGAGTTGCTGTTGTTGTTGTTAAGTGTCTTGAGTCAATTCTGACCCATGATGACCCATAATGTATAGGATTTCCAAGGAGCAGGTGGTGAGCTTCAACCACTGACCTTGCAGTTCAAACGACTTTGCAGTCTGATGCATTAGCTCACAGAGCCACACCAGGACTCTGGTTAGCTGAGTAGTTGTGATATATATATATATATATAATCAGTTTTTATTGCTATTTGAGTGATAGTTTACATGGGAGAACATCAGTTTTACACTACATTGATTACAATCTCATTTCATTGCAATGATTACAATCTCCTCCATGCATCATCATTCAACAGTATTAGTTTCTAGTCCCTGGTTGTTGTTGTTTGTTTTTTGGGGTGGTAAATGTACACACAAAAAAACTCAGGAATATATAATAATTTAAACACCCAAAGGGCACATTCTACAAGCCTGCCTCCTGCTGCCAGCACTCAATCTTTCCATGAGTCTAGAGTGCTCAGCAGCTCTCTTTTTCCATGTCCTCATCTCTGCCTCCATCTCTGGTTCCACTGCTTCTCTGGATAGGGCCACACATTCTGCTGGTGCTCTTTTTCCCTCATGGTCCTAGAGTCCTCTGTTTCTGGACTGTAAGATTAAGTAATCCCAACTTTTTGTACAAAATTTCTACATTTACAGTTGTGACAGTTGCAATTAGTCATGATAACAATTACTCACTATTGAATCATAGGAATCTTATCCCCATCTCCTTTCACCAGACCTATCTAGACAAGATGAAAACTATTCAGTGAGGACTCTATCTTCCCTCCACACTCTTAAACTAAAATCCCTCTCGAAAACCTGTAAGCCAGTCACTTCATGCCTTTATTGCCCCCTGACTTTAGGTAGTCAATGTCTAAGTTTCCCATCTCTATCAACCCTATATACAGAGGGGATAGAATTGATACTTGATGTGAAGACTCCTTCCCTCTCAGTTGGTATTTTGAACTACTGTATCTATAAGTATAGGTCAAGTTCATCAAATTGTAGCAATTTACATTTGTTTCCTTTATCTTTTTTTTTTTTTTAATCTTCCTCTAGTCGAGTTCTGTTCATGAAGCCACAGAGGCTAGGTCAAATCAGTATTATATGCAAGTTTGGGTGTTCTTGTGCATCTCCCCTCACTTCATGTCAGCTGGATATTTCACTCTTAGATCTAGTCCTCCATGGCTATGTCCTTGTTCATGGGCTCATGAATCCCTAGGTCTCACCACACTTAAGACAAACCAGCCCTTTCTCTTCTGTCTCTCATCTCCAGGTCAACGGGAGTCTGTGGAACATGGTCAACCTCAGCCCACATCTTCATTGTTGCATTTCTCCCTCTTCCACTCACCAGTAGACCAACATGGTTGCCAGCAAGTTTACATGTCTACTCATGTGCTCCCATTGACTTTCAGTTTTGGAGGCGGGTTTGCTCTGAAGGGACTTGATTGTTTGTCTTGATGGCTCCCTGGCAAAAAATTTGCTTTTTTTGTAGTAGCCAATCAGCCTGCCATTTTTGTTTTGGATTTTTCTTACTCATCTTTCTTTCAAGAAATAACTTCAGTTGCTCTAACTGCTCCAGGGTGGGCTGCTTGTCCTTTCTGGTAGGCATGTCCTACCTTAAAAGTTTCTGGATGGGGCTCAGGATTCCACCCAAGGTTCTATACACTACAAAGGCTGCTCAAGAAGCCTATTTCACTGGGCAAGTTGTAGATCCCCTTTTAAGTATTCCAATCAGTTATAGGCTGAAGAAAGGCTTACAAGCTTTCTGGAATCATGTTTCCTGATATTCCTTTCTATCCCACTCAAGTGTCTCTTTTACAATAGTAGTCAAGGGAAACCAATATTCATAAGACAGCCAAGCATTTTCTTATTATTTCCCCTCTTCATATTATGCCTCAATCCATGTATCACAGAGAGCTGTTGATCCAATGTTGTACATACATCACTGTTTACCTCTGATCCATTTAGCCCATGCAAACCTACTTCAGTGTTCCTCTATCTACCTTGTTCCCTTGTTCTTCCAACCTCCCCTTTTTGTATATTGCCACCCAACATCCGAACTAAGATATGTATATCCCCTATCTTCTGCTTTCCTGTCCCCTCCCTCCACCCCATTCTCCACCTCCCACTCTTGATAACCAAGAAATATATATAAATATATATTTCCTTTTAGTTTGAGTATCTTAAGCTTTTACAATAATAATCTTAAGCAATATTTGTCCTTTTGTGACTGACTAATCTCACTAAGCATAATATCCTCAAGGTCATTCATGTTATATGATAGCTTGCAGCTTCCTTGTTTTCTTCAAAGTAGCATAATATTCCATTGTGTGTATATACCAAAGTTTGTTTATTCATTCCTCCATTGATGGGCACTTAGGCTGTCTCCACCTTTTTGCTATTGTAAATATTACTGCTAGGAACATTGGTGTGCATATATTTACTCTTATTATGGTTCAAATTTCTTGTGGATATGTACCAAGTAGAGGAATTGCTGGATCTTAAGGTATTTCTATTTCCAACTTTCTGAGGAAGAACCATTCTGTTTTCCAGAGTTGTTGGACAATTTTGCATTCCCGCCAGCAACGCAGAACGCCCCAGTCTCTCCACCAGCATTTATTGTCCTCTACTTTTTTGAACTTCACTGTTATTGCTGGTGTGAGATGATATCTCATTGTTGTTTTGATTTCCATCTCTCTACGTAGTGGTTACGAATCGGGCTGCGGGCCAAAAAGTCAGCAGTTCGAAACTACCAGTGGTTCCATGGGAGAAAGAGGAGGCTTTCTGCTCCCGTAAAGATTTACGGCCTCGGAAACCCTGTACAGGGTCACTATAAGTCAGAACCGGCTCCGTGGCACATAACAACAACAACAACAATGGATAATGGGTCTGCTAACCTCAGGGTCACCAGTTTGAATCTACCCATAGTTCCATGGGAGAAAGATGAGGCTTTCTGCTCCCATAAAGATTTACAGCCCCAGAAACCCTTTGCAGGGTTGCTATAAGTCAGAACCGACTCAACAGCACACCACCACCATCAATGGCTAATGGTTGTGAACATTTCTTCATATATTTGTTGGCTGCCTGAATGTCTTCCTCAGTGAAGTGTCTGTTCATGTCCTGTGCCTAGTTTTTAATAGGGCCATTTGTCTTTTTCTTGCAGATGTGTTGTAGTTTCCTATATATTTTAGAAATTAGTCCCATGTTTGATCTGTTTTTGCAAAAGATTTTTTCCCATTCTGTGGACTCCCTTTTTACTCTTTTTGTGAATTCTTTTGATGCACATAAGTTTCTAATTTTTAGTATGTTCCAATCATCTATTTTGTCTTCTTTTGTGTAAATTTTCACAATGTTTGGTAGTCTCTGTGTTTCCTGAATATTTTCATTGATGATCTTTATAATTCTGAGATTCACATTTAGATCTTTAATCCATGCTGAGTTGGTTTTTGCATATGGTGTGAGGTAAATGTCTTGTTTCAGTCTTTTGCATATTGATTTCCAGTTCTGCCAGCATCATATGTTGAAGAGACTGTATCCTCCATAGTCAATGTATTTTGGCCCTTTGTCAAAGATCAGTTGGCTGTATGTGGATAGGTTACTTTCTGGATTTTTTATTCTGTTCCATTGATCTATGTATCTTTCATTATACCAATACCAGGCTGTTTTTATCACTATAGTTATGTAGTAAATTTTGAAATCAGAGAGTGAAAGGCTTCCAACTTTGTTCTTCTTCTTAAGCAGTGCTTTACTTATCCTGGGTCTCTTTCCTTTCCATATAAAGTTTATAATTGTTTTTACCCATCTCTCTAAAGAATGTCATTGGAATTTGGATTGGGTTTGCATTATATGTGTAGATTGCTTTGGGTAGTATTGACATTTTCACAATGTTAAGTCTTCCTATCCAGGAACATGGTATGTTCTTCCATTTCTATAAGTCTCTTTTGGTTTCTTGTAGTAATATTTTGTAGTTTTCTTTGTATAGGTCTTTTATTTTTCAGATTACATTTATCCCTAAATATTTCATCCTTTGGGCAGTTATGGTATTGCTTTCCTATGTCCTTTTCAGCACTGTAAATGGTATTGCTTTCCTAATGTCCTTTTCAACACTGTCATTATAAGTATAGAGGAATCCAACAGATTTTTTATTTTATTGTTTTTGCTGAATCTTCCAAATGAGTTCCAGAAGTTTTGTAGGGTTTTTTGTTTTGTTTTGTTTTTTTGCTGAGTCTTTGGGATTTTCTATGTCTAGGATCATATCATCTGCAAATAAAGATAGTTTTACTTCCTCTTTGCTAATTTGGATATCTTTAATTTCCCTATCCTGCCTTATAGCTTTGGCTAAGACTTCCAACACAATACTGAATAGGAGTGGTGATAGACAGTATCTGTCTCTGGTTCCTGTTTGCAAAGGGAAGGCTTTCGGTTTCTCTCCACTGAAAGTGATGTTGGCTGTTGGTTCTGTATATATGCTCTTAATAATGTTGAGGAGTTTCCTTTCAATTCTTATTTGTTAAGTGTTTTTTTTATCAGGAATGGCTGTTGGATTTTGTCAAATGTCTTTTCTGCATCGATTGAGATGATCATGTGATTCTCTTCCTTTTTTAAATTTATATGGCAGATTACACTGATTGTTTTTCTAATATTGAACCATCCTTGCATCTCTGATATGAATCCGACTTGGTCATGATGTATTATTTTTTTGATATGTTGATGAATTTTGTTGGCTAGGATTTTTTTTGGAATTTTTGCGTCTATGTTCAAGAGAGATATTGGTCTCTAATTTTCTTTCTTAGTGATGTCCTTCTGGGTTTTGGTATGATGATCATGCTTGCTTCATAGAATGTATTAGGAAGTTTTCCATCCTTTTCTTCATTTTGGAAATATTTGAGTACAATTGGTGAGAGCTCTTCCCTGAATGTTTGATAAAACTCACCAGTGAATCCATCTGGACCTGGACTTTTTTTGGTGAGTTTTTTGATGACCTGTTCAATTTCTTTCTTTGTTTATAGGTCTGTTCAAATTTTCTACTTCACTCTGCATGAGTTTAGTTGGTTGTGCTTTTCTAAAAATGTATCCATCTCTTCTAGGTTTTCACATTTGTTGGAGTACAACTCTTTATATTTATAATATTTTGTTACATTTTTAATTTCTATTGGTTCTGTTGTGACATCATCTATGTAGTTTCTTATGCATGTTATTTGTGTCTTCTCCCTCTTTTCTTTTGTTAGGTTTGTTAATGGTTCATCAACTTAATGAATCCTTTCAATAGTTTTTCTGTTTTCTATCTCGTTTCTTTCTGCTGTAATCTTTATTATTTCTTTTTCTTCTGATGATTGTAGGTTTACTTTGCTGGTCTGTTTCTAGTGTTGGAGATATTGTGTGTAAATGTGTTGATTTTCGTTCTTTCTTCTTTTTGTATGTGTGCATTTATTCCAATAAACTGTCCTGTCAGCACTGTTTTTACCATGCCCCAACGATTTTTGTATGTTGTTTTTTCATTCTCATTTGTTTTTAGGAACTTTGAGAATTCATGTTTTATATCTCCTATTACCTAATACCTTTTAAGCAAGGAGTTTTTCAGTTTCCATGTATTTGACTTTATTTCCTTGGTCTTCCTGATGTTGATTTCTAACTTTATAGCACTGTGGTCTAAAAAGAAGCTTTTAGTATTTTGATGTTTGTAAATTTATGGAGGTTTGTTTTTTTGCCTAACACATGGTCTATTCTGGAGAATGTTCCATGCACACTGGGAAAGAATGTGTATTGTGCTCTTGTTGGTTGAATGCTCTCTACACATTTGTGAGGTTAATTTGGTGGACTGTGTTGTTTAGTTCCTCTGTGTCTTTGTCAAGTTCCTATCTAACTTTTTTTGAAAGTGGTGTCTTAAAATCTCCCACTATTATTGTGGATTCATCTATTTCATTCTTCAAATCTATTAGAATTTACTTTATGTATTTTGGAGCTCTTTAATTGGGAGCGTATATACTTATTATCGTTCTGTCATCTTGTACAATTGAGCTTTTAATTATGAGATGATGTCCGTCTTTACCTATTATGTTGGTTTTTGCCTTAAAGTTTATTCTATCAGAGATTAGTATTGCCACTCCTGCTCCTTTTTCACTGCAATGAACTTGCTATATTTTTTTCTATCCTTTAATTTTTAGTCTGGTTTTGTCTTGCAGACAATATTTTGAAGGATCTTATTTTCTTATCCATTCTGTCACTCTGTCTCTTAACTGGTACATTTAATGCATTGACATTCAGTGTAATTATTGATAGGTAGGAATTATTTGCTGTCATCATGTTAGTTTATTTGTGGCGCTGCTGGTTTTGTTGTTCTGCATGTTCTCCTATGCTGAGTTCACGGTTTTGTGTTCTTTCTTGTTTTATAGTTGCTTCATAGTTTTAATGTTTTCACATTCTTCTTGGATTTTCATTTTCTTGGTATGTTGTGAAGTATTAATTTTCTTTGAGGTTACATTATATCTATTAACTTTTCCCTCCATTCAAAACAGTCTATTTTATCCTGTAATCTACCTGACCTTTTCACCATCTGGAACTCTGTTCCTAAGTGTTTATCTTCTTTCACATTGTAATTGTTTTGATCAAAGACTGACCTCCCAGATCCTCTAAGTTTGTTCTTATAGTTTTGATGTATTCTCAACTCTTCCATTTTTTTTATTGAGTTCCTGGTGGTGCTGCCATGTATGTCAATCTCTGGTTTTTGTCTGTTCTTGTTGGTTCTCTGTCCACAGAACTCCCTTTAGGATGTTTTGCAGTGCAGGTTTGGATTTGGCAAAATTCCTTAGCTTATGTTTATCCTGTAATATTTTGATTACACCTTCATATTTGATTGACAGTTTTGCTGGATAAAGGATTCTTGTTTGGCAGTTTTTTTCTTTCAGGGTTTTATATATGGTCAGCTGTTTCTTGGGCATCTTTAATAGTTAGATATGATTTAAATAATTATATGAATATATGTTGATGTTTTATTATGCTCCCAATTGCCTCCAGGTAGATATGATCAGGAGATGATCTTCCCTTTTCATTTTTTTTATTACTCAACTCAGAGCAACTATAGGCATTGTTGGCTACCTATCTGGTGTATAGCAACTGGTATGACTCCTGTCTGAATGGTGACATTTTATAAAGTGTGATTGTAATTTGACTATATCACCACAATTGTTGTCTCTTCTTGGGAAATGTAGGGAAAGAAAGAGACCCCTGAACATAAAATGGGAACCAAAAAACAAAACTGAACCAGCAAAAGCAACAGATTGGATATTATAGTCTATAATCACAGAAAAAAAAAGAGAAAAAAAATTGGTAGCAAACTATGAGTATGACTTTAACATCCTTTTCTCAGCTTCTTGCCTTAAGGCTGCCTGAGAAATTTCAAGATGCCACTGTTGGTCCTTATAATGTAATTCAGGTTTAATTTTCAGCCTGTTTCCTTTTTAGTCCATCTCTGTCCAATCCAAGACCTCCGTTCAGGCATTTTGCTTAGTGATAAATTGATCAGGTCAGGCCTTAGCCATTTTTGGGTGGCCATTTGGTTTTAAGCTGTGCCTTTTCCCTTCTTAGATTCTGCTGAGCAGATCCATGCACGTGCATAGTAGAACCCTCCCTAGATGAGGGGGTATACAGTTGCTCAGGTACCTCCCTATCTAGTCTAAGAGTGGAGGTGTGCAAACAGCAAGAATCTAATGAACAGAGGGGAAAATAAAGAAAAAGAATGTCCATATCTTTATCGCTGAGGATCTGTCAAACATCTGCAGTGAGAGTGCTTGTCTGATCCTTCACCTGCTCCATCATTCCCAAGATGGCCGCTCCAGGATTAACTGGGATCGGCAGATCTGAAAATACCTGTTTTTTTGGCTTTTGCTACAAATTTCACTGGGTGTAAGCCTTTGAAATGTCTAAATATTCCTTTATATGTAGTTCAGATTTCTGAAACCGTCCCTTGAACTTGCTTCATCTGGTATTCTGTATTATTGCTGGCGGAGGTATGCACCCCATTTTCCCTAATCTGCCGTTAGGCCTGTATATTATTTTCATATAAATTACAAATTTTCTAGGAAGAGTGAGTACTTCCGGAGCCTGTCAGATGAAGTAGCTACAATTGTCTTTATTTGAATGTTACCTTAGACATTCAAATAGAACCAGAAGATAGTAGATTCTTCTTAGATCTGTTAGGAATTAGAGCATTGTCTTTTTTCCAGAAATAGGCCTGTTTCTCTGTTTCCGGTCTTTTTTTTTTTTTTTGAGAAATATTTATTGATTAGCTCATTGCTATTTTTAGAAGATGATCACAATTGATGCCAACCCCTGCTATCATTGAAATTTTTCTTTAAACAAGTGGTTAAAGGTTTTTTCAAAAAAAAAAAAAAAAGTAAGGAAGAATTACATATATAGAAAATACCTAATTAGGCAGAACATTAAAAATCCTGTCATGACTGAGAATCCTTATTTGAATCTTTTACTTCTGATGGGTTGTCAGAAATCCAAGGTAATAAAGAGAAGCTAAGAAAATCAATCCAGTGGCTGACTGCTCTATGAAGTGTGACACAGTAGACTAGGATTCCTATGGGATGCTCATTAGGACTCTAGTGTATGCCTGTGGCATGAGAATGATATACCTGCTGCTAACTTGATTTAGTTTGTCACAGCATGACCCTTTGTTATGAATTGAATTGTTCCCCTCTACCCCCACCTAAATGTAGGAAGCAGAGATGGGGAAAGATACATGCCAAGTCACATGAAGATTGCCTAGGAGCTGAAGCTGAGCAGAGACAAGGACATTCATCCAGAGCCAATAAGAGTGAAAGCTTTCCCCTAGAGCTGACATCCTGAATTTGGATTTTTAGTGGCCTAAGTGAAGTTGGCCCAGGATTGGGCTATGTTTCATTCTGCTGTGCATGAGTCTGTACCCACTCGATGGCACCTAACAACAACAAAAAGCTATCAGGAGTCCTGGTGTAGTGCTGTGGGCTGAGTCAGACTGCAAAATCATTTGAACTGCAAGGTCAGTGGTTCAAGCTCAGCAGCTGCTCCTTGGAACCCCTATACAGGGTCGCTATTGACTTGACTGCACTTAACAGCAACAATGACAAGCTGTCAGAAAGTAAATTTATGTTTATTAAAAATAACCACGTGATATTTATGATATACAGCACTAAATAATTAAGACACCATTTATAGTTAAAGTTTTTAAATAATCATTAGGATAACCACAAGAGTTTTTCCATGATACAATTCTTGGCAAACTTTCTTCTTTGGTATTATAAAAACATTTAGAAAATCTAATTACACATATGTATGCATAAACTATCTCTTCCATGAAACTCATTCTCATCTAATATGGATATGATCTTCATGATTTATACTTTTTCTAACTTGTTATTTTTCTATTTCCACTTCTATTCTTGTGAAGTTCTGTTAAATTGTTCTGACTCATAACGACCCGATGAGTCAGAACAAAACATTGCCCAATCCAGCACCATCCTGCAATAGAACAAAACACTGCCCAATCTGTAGCATCCTCACAACCATTCCTGTTTGAACCCTTTGTTGGAGCCAGTGGTTCAATCCGTATCAGATTGCTTGAAATTCAAACAGAAAAACAGTCTGTTTTTCTCTGCAGGTCATTCTTTCTATTAGAATCTTCCATTCTCCCAGCACTTTTTGGTTGGTCGGCATGTCTTTTAAAGTGGGAATGTCTGAACTCAGAAGTTCTTGGTGGAGCTCAGTGTTTAACCTAAGGCACCATACTCTACAAAAGCTTAACAAGAAGCCTATTTCACTGGGCAAATTCTAACTACACTTTTAGCAAATCCAATCAATTATAGGCTGAAGACTGGCTCACAAGCATTCTGTAATCATAATTCTGAATCTTCATTTCTATCACACATAAGTATTTATTTTTCAATAGTAGGCAGGGAAAAACAATATCCACAATACAATCAAACAAATAAACATTTCCTCCCCTCCTTTACCTACTCGCTATGTATTGCTCCATGTATCTACTCACAGAACACTTTTGTTCAAAATTTGAGTATAAATTACTATTTACCTCTAACCCATTTAGCCCATGCATACCGCCCTAAGTCTTCCCCTATCTTAATTGCTCAACTGCTACCCTCTTTTTCGTGTTTATAACCCACCTTCCTGGCTTATTGTCCTCCCCAGCAGGCTAGCTAACATGTGTCTACCCTCTAATGAGTGAATTACTCCCCCTTCTCTCCCACCAGTTTGATTTCTTGACTGCTGCTTCTATGAGCTTATCCAAGCAAAATGAAGTATTTAGCAACTTCAATCCTTTCTCATGATATTATTTATTGGTTCAGTTATTATGATTTTTGTTTTTTTTTTTACATTGAGGAGCAACCCATACCAAAGGCTATGACTTTGATCTTCACCAGAAAGTATTTAAGTCCCCATTTACTTTCAGCAAACAAGGTTGCATAATCTGCATATTGCAGCTTGTTAATGAGTCTTCTTCCAATGCTAATGCCATGTTCTTGTTATAATCCAGCTGCTCTGATTACTTGCTCAGCATACAGATTTAGTAAGTATGGTGAAATAATACATCGTTAGTTCACAACTTTCCTGATTTTATACCGTTTTGTGTCTCCTAGTTCTGTTCGAATAATTGCCTCTAGGTCTATCTACAGGTTCCTCATGAGCACAGTTCAGTGTCCTGGGATACCCGTTCTTTGTGTGATAACCATATCTTGTCATGATCCATGCAACGGAAAGCCTTTGCTTAGTCTATAAAGCACAGGTAACCCTACACTACCCCACCCCCCCTAGTCTTCAGCACACAGTTCCTCCCCCTCTCTGTATCTAAAGTCCCCAGCTGCTCCATCACTTCACGGTATCGTCTGTCATCCTCTCTGCCTCCATCTCAGGCATCACTGCTTCTCTGAGTAGGGTCCCGCTCTCGGCTCTTCTCCGTTGATGGTCCTAGGAACCTTCGCTCCTGGACTGGAAAGTTAATCACTCCCTTCCTTGCTATAAAACGTCTACCTTTACATTTCCAACCCTCACAATCAGTCCTGATAACAATTATTCACTATTGTATCACAAGAGACCCATCTGTATTTCATTTCATCAGCTCCTCCTAGACAGATTGGATACTACTCACTGGAGATTCTGTCTTCCTCCAGGCCCCCTGGCTCTAGGTTCCCTCTTGAAAGCTTGTAAGCCAGTCACTTCTTGTTGCAATTACTTTTGAGTTATCTTTAGTGAAATTTTACTTGTATGTGGTACTAATGATACTATAAATAAAGATTTTGAGGAGTTGACTTATTATGGGGCTAGCCAAACCTTTATCAATGAATCATTCCAATTCATAGCAAGTCTACAGGACAGACTAGAATATAAGGGATTTCCTAAACTGTAATCTTACAGAAGCAGACTGCCATAGGTTTCTACCTTAGCGCCACTGGTGAATTCCAACCACCAACCTTTCTGTTAGCAGTCAATCACTTAGTCACTGTGCCACCAGGGCTCTTCATGAAGGCTTGTTGTTGTTAAGTACTGTAAAGTTGATTCTGACCCGTAGTGACCCTGTATAGGGTTTCTGAGGAGTAGCTGGTGAATTTGAATCACCAACCTTACTGCTCACACTGACCTCAGAATTTAGTGCATTAACTGGCAGAGCCATACCAGTACTCCTAGGAATTTCAAAGTCTATTTGTAGGGCAGGTGACATCTTATAAATATTTTTTTTCTAATTCTAACAACTATGTGAGAAAGATGTTATGCCTATAAGAAAAATTAAAACAATAAAGGTATATGACTTCCTAAATTCTTTGTAATTATAGGTTTGTGTCCCATATTGCTGTTGTTGTGAAGTGCCGTCGAGTCAGTGACATACTGTATAGGGTTTCTGAATAGCAGCTGATGAGCTTGAACCACCGACCTTGCAGTTCAAATGGCTTTGCAGTCTGGTGCATTAACCCACAGCGCCACATTAGGACTCCCACATATTGGTAAGTCATAAAACTGAGAGAGGAATATTGAAGGAATGTTCATTTATATTTCAGAGGTAAAACTCATATAAAGGAAATCTACAGTTTTTCTCTGAATACCCTAAATTGAATAGACCCATCCAAATTATGAAGGGTACTCTGTTTTACTTTAGGCTCACTATTTTAAATGTTAATCACATAGCAATACTTCCTAGTTATATCTAAACTAGTATTTTTTTAATCAATTGGGCACCATATTGTAGCCAAGTTGATATATAGATTTAACAATCACACCCCATGTCCAATGCTTTCATTATTCTCCATGTAGCTTACTCTTTGAGACACATTTTTTTTTTTTTTTTTCATCTCTAAGTTTTGGGAATTATTTCATTTTTTTCCCCTAATATCTTTCTACTACCTATTTCTATCTCTGTATTTCCCCTCTAAATTATTTTATGTTTACTGGGTAATTGTTATTTTTATCTGTAATTTCTTCATATTTTAATTTCATTAAAATTATTATATTTTTATCTGCATCATTAGAAGTTTTGCAGTGTTTTCATAATCTGTAGAAAAATTATGTACCATCCCAGCCTCCCAAACTATTTTTCTTACACTATCTTTATATAGAAACTTGGCTTATTCTTACCTCCTCCTAGTACATCATTTTTTTTTTTTTGTTATTTATATGACAATGTACTGTTGGCTGATGTTTCCTAATTTTAATTAAACATAGGAATTTTTTTCTACGTTAATGTTTTGCAAAAGTCGCTTTTTATATATTTATAACAATTTAGATATTATTGTTATCCAGAGAGGTGACCCAATAGAATGCGAAAATCATCAGACAATTTCTTTGATATCCCATGTGAGTAAAGGTTTACTAAAGGTAATACAGAATCGGCTGCAAGCATACATTGACAGAGAATTTCCAGAGATTCAAGCCAGATTCAGAAGAGGCCATGGAACGAGGGATATCATTGCTGATATCGGATGGGTCTGGGCTGAAAGCAGAGAATATCAGAAAGATGATTACCTGTGTTTTATTGACTACACAAAGGCTTTCGATTGTGTGGATCATGACAAGCTATGGACAACATTGTGAAGTATGAGTATTCCTGAACACTGAATTGCGCTCAATGGGAACCTGTACCTGCACCAAGAAGCAGTTGTTCAAACAGAACATGGGGACATTGAATGGTTTAAAATTAAGAAAGGTGTGTGACAGGGTTATATTCTTTCACCATACTTATTAAACCTGTATGCTGAACAAATAATCCAAGAATCTGGGATATATGAAGGAAAATGTGGCATCAGGACTGGAGGAAGACTCATTAACAACCTGCGATATGCAGATGATACAACCTTGCTTGCTCTAAGTGAAGAGGACTTGAAACATTTACTGATGAAGATCAAAGAGCACAACCTTCGGTATGGATTACATCTCAATGTCAAGAAAAAAAAAAATCCTCACCACTGGACCAATAAACAGCATTATTATCAATGGAGAAAAGATTGAAGTTTTCAAGGAATTCATTCTTCCTGGATCAACTATCAACACTCATGGAAGCAGCAGTCAAGAAATTAAATGACGTATTGCATTAGGGAAATCTGCTGCACAAGAACTTTTGAAAGTGTTGAAGAGCAAAGATGTCAGCTAGAGGACTAAGGTACACCTGAACAAAGCCATGGTATTTTCAATAACCTCATATGCATGTGAAAGCTAGACAGTGAATAAGGAAGACCATAGAAGAATTGATGATTTTGAGTTATGGTGTTGAAAGAGAATATTGAAAGTGCCATAGGCTGTCAAAAGAACCAATAGATCTGTTTTGGAAGAAGTGCAGCCAGAGTGCTCCTTGGAGGCCAGCATGGCCAGGCTCCGTCTCTCATACTTTAGACATGTTGTCACGAGTGACCAGTTTCTAGAGAAGGATAAGGTAAGGTAGAGGATCAGAGAAAAAGAGGGAGACCCTGAATGTGATGGATAGGCCAAGTGACAGTATCGGTGGACTCAAACGTGGCAAACAATAGTGAGGTTGGCCCAGGATCAGGCAGTGTTTCATTCTGCTGTGCATAGGGTTGCTATGAGTCGGTAATGACTCAATGGCACCTAACAACAACAACAACAACATAAGACAATTAAAGAAATAGTTAAAATTCAAAGTAGTAAAAGTGGTATGAAATACTGGAAGAAATTGAGATTGATTCTAAGTGACAATTTAGATAAGACTTTAAATATGAGGTTATTTTTCCCTCAGAGAGAAAAAAGCAGATGCCCACCATATTGATTTAAATTTCCTTCACAAACACTTATTAAATATTGAGCTCTAACACATTTTGGTTCATTCAACTTCATTTAAAAATAGTTCTTGCTATTTGACTTTTTCATATAATTTAAGAATATGTTATAGAAAGAGGAAAAAAATACCCATTTGTTTGAATTAGTTAACAGTGTAATGAATATAGTAGTAATGCCCTTATTTTTAAGCATGAGAGATAACTGAAGGGTAGGAAAAATATTTTTGATTAAGTATTTACTAATTTATAATCAGAGTGCTGGTGTGGCCCTCTAGGATAAGCACTGTATTGCTAACTGCAAGATCAGCAGTTCAAATCCACCAGCCACTTCTTGGAAACTCTACACAGGGTCACTGTGAGTCAGAACTGAATCAAACGAACTTAACAACAACAACAATTTAAAATTATAAAGAACATAAGGAGATCTTTTTTTTTTTTTTTTCACATTTTATCAGTATGGTATCTATTTCACATAGTTGCTAAAATTAGAGAAAATGTTTTTAAGATGCCAAACACAATTCCTGAGGCACAGTTTAGAATACTCATTTTCTTTAGAAGAGGACTTTGCCAAGAACTGACCTTGTAATACAGAGCAAGCAATTCCGTCTTTCTGCATCTTCCCTTGATTCTGTAGCAAATGAAAAATGTGTACCAGAGAGTTCTAATGTGTTTACAGTCGTGGTTTGACAATCTAGTTTCAAAACTTATATAAGCCTATGTTACCTTTGTCTCTCAAACAGACAAGTGTACTACCTCTGAGCAAATTACCTAATAATTATGAATTGGGCTGCTAACCTCAGGGTCAGCAGTTTGAAACTACCAGCTGTTCCACGGGAGAAAGATGAGGCTTTCTGCTCCCGTAAAGATTTACAGCCTTGGAAGCCCTGTACAGGGTCGCTATGAGTTGGAACCGACTCCACGGCACATAACACCACCACCACCAACAACAACAACATAAATATCTAGAAATCCTGGTGTGGCGCTGTGGGTTAATGCACTGGACTGCAAAGTTGGTAAAACCACAAGGTCAGCAGTTCAAACTCACCAATCGTTCCTCAGAATCCCTGTACAAGGTTACTATGGGTCAAAATCAACTCGATGGTACTAACAACAGCAACAACATACATACCTAGTATCGTGCATGTTTCCCCCATATACAACCAGCAGTGAATTGGTCACATAGTACCTGTGAGTGATAATTTGCTTATTGATTCAGTAAATCAAACCTAATAAAATTAGTGGTCCTGAAATCTTACTATACTACCAAAAAAAAAAAAAAAAGAATTGGCATTAAGGTGATTCTGACTCATGACAACCCTATTTGTGTCAGAGTAGACTTATGCTTTACAGACAGCCTTGGAAACTGTTGGGCCAGGGGCAGCTCTATTCTGGATTACAGAGTTACTGACTCAGCATCAGTGGGTTTTGAAAATTTTCAAAAGTCCATCAATAGGTCTTTCTTCCAAGGAGTCTTTGGGCAGACTCAAACATTCAAGTATACATATATCGTACGTATAATTGTATTTCTTATGACGAAAGTTCGGATGAAAATTTCCCTGAAGTTCTCAGCACTGCTTTCTTATGATTTTAATTCATCAGAAAAACTTCACAATTTCTTAGTTATGCAATCTACCATAATGAAATATATTACGCTTTCCTGGAAAGGAATTGTCCAATACTCAAACTAAAAAGGAGTTTATGTTTAAACAAGCCCTCAAATTAAGATAGTATAATGAAAATCATGTCAGGGAAGTGGGAGAGAAGCTGATGTGGCTTACTGATTTGGCTTTCTTTTTTTTTGAAAAAGAAAACACAAAGCCTCTCGGACGTTTGGGCTTAATAAGATGAGTGAAGATGTTAATAATGAACCCACAAAGGACTCTCACACTCTCTCTCTGTCTCTGTCTCTCTCTGTCTCTCTGTCTCTCTCTGTCTCTCTCTGTCTCTCTGTCTCTCTCTCTCTCTCTATATATATATATGAAATCCATATAGCCAAATTATTTCAGTAAATTTAGCAATTTAAATGAGTCAGGTATGAACCATGCTCACCATTGTAGATCCATAAGGAGTCTAACACTTTCTATGCTTTGGAAGGGCTACTCTTTTGATTTAGAACTTATTCTTATTAAAAATTATATTATTAATTAAAATTGCATGTCGTATGGTACTGTAGGATAAGCACTGGACTGCAAGGCCAGTTTGAACTTTAATGTTAGCCATTCAAACTCACTAGTCACGCCTTGGAAGCCCTATACAGTGTCTCTATGAGTCAGAATCAACTCAATGGCACTTAACAGTAACAATAATGTATTCTTTCATTGCAATTTTGAGAGATTATACTTAGGCAGTATGTGCCATAGTCACAAAGTTTACAGGTTTTGGAATACAGATTGTAAAGTGATGCCATCTAGCCTAGTTGACTGGATAAAGTAGTGTATTTGCCATTTAGTCTTGTTGCTATTGTTAGGTGCCATTGAGTCAGTTCCAACTCATAGTGACCTATGTACAACACAAAGATGTGTTGTAATCGTCACGATCTTAACCATGTTTGAGGCCATTTTTGAAGTCAATTTTTCACTGACCCTTTACTTTACCAATAATGTTTTACTCCAGGGATTGGTCACTCCAAATAATATGTCCAAAGCGCATGAAACAAAAACTCACCATCATAACCATCCATATTTTAAGGTGTATTCTTGTACTCGTTCCATGACATATTTGTTCATTCTTCTGATAGCCCATGGTATATTCAATCTTATTTTTCAATATCATAACTCAAATCAATACCATAACTCAAATCCCAGAGTAGGGCAGATAGAAACATAGATAGAACAAACAACATGGAAGCTACGATCTTTCTTCTAAAGAGATTGAACTTGAAATAAAATATATTATCTTGTGAATTTAAAATTTTATTTCCCGAGTTTTATAGTGTCTGCTGTTGTTCTTCTTGCTACTTGCTGTCAGGTTGATTCTGACTCATGGTGTCCCCATGTGAGCGAGTAGAACTGCTCCACAGAGTTTTGAAGACTGTGACCTTTCAGAAACAGATTGCCAGGCTTGTCTTTTGAGGTATATCTTAGTAGGTTCAAATCACTGACCTTTGACCTTATACATTTGACTGTTTGCACCAACCAGGGACTTCATGTTAGTATCTAACTATTTAAATGGAGCTTACCATAGGGCTGTTTCAATAATACAATACCATTTTCTGCTGTTGCCCCATTTGTTTCAGAATAGAACTGTGCTCCATAGGTTGTCATAGGCTGTGACCTTTCAAGAACATATTAATTTACTTCCCAGGTGTTAATGGACAGGTTTGAACCATGTATCTTTTGGTGGTGTTTTGCAGTTTGTGTTACCCAGAGACCTCTCAACTTTCCTAGGGTAAAGTTTTACATGTAGTTTCCAACTTACAATGTATTTGAATGGATATAATTCATGGTTATCTTTTTTGGGTGTACATCTTATCACTAGTAATATGTACTAAATACAATGTTGCTGTTGTTATCATACACATGACAACTCCTGAAGACAAATATCAGGTTTATATATGTTAAAATGTGGCAATAATATAAACTCAAAAGAACATGAGGTATTTGACTTACATCACAACCAACTAGAGATGAAGTCATCTGAACTGAACCCTGTGGTAAATTAGGGATTGCCTGTATTGGTCCCTGAGTTTACATAAAAGAAATTGGAATTTGAGAAAGTTTAGGTAATGCAAGTGGAATGAGTGTCAATATTAGCTCTATCAGGTTCTCTACCATTGAACTGTGTGTCTTGTATTCCAAAGATTGAAGCTAAATAGTGTGTGACCAGCTTGACTTGATATTTGTAGCAGCCTCAATTAGTGAAGTAAAGCCTCAGCAAAGAAACATCTTTCAAGATTGACAGTTAAGGCTAGTTGATTTTTTTTTTTTTTTAATTCTTAGAATATCTCCTGGTAATAAATAGTGTACAGAAAAAGAGAGAATGCTTGCTTCTCTTTCTGAGAAACAATATTTAAGGGATATAATGATTAAGTTGACTGATTTTATCAAAACAAGTTATTTTTCATTTGAAATTGTCTCAGAAACTAAATGGATTCCAAGCTTTTCCAGTTTTCATAGTCCTATTTCCAAGTTACTCAGTAGTAAGTCTCTAAAGTAAGAGCACACAGAAGATCAATACTAAAATTGAATTTCATCTTATTTTAGCTTTCAATGATCACATTTCATTCTCCTTCGACATCTTCATACTTTAAGAGATTATATATCTTCTTGACTTCTTATTTTCCCTGTATGCTGCCAGTTTAGCATTTAGAGTGCTTAATAGGAGCCCCATACCATGCAAAAATTATTTGTTTTAGTAATAATAGTAACAATATTTGTTGAGTAACCAACTTTGGGTAGACTTGGTATTGGAAGACTTGGTATAGTAGGTACTTTCTATATTTTATCTTTAATTATTTAAACAAATACCATGATTTTTCCACTGTTGCCATTTTACCTGAATTTCATGAGGAACTTGAAATTCTATGCAATTAAATAACTTAAATTAATTCGACGTAGAATAAAAGGCTTCTTGACTTAAAACAACTACTTTTGCAACTAAAGTCTACTCTTTCAATCATCAGTCTGTTGGCTAAACATATTTTCTTCCCTCAGTGTCTCAGCTTTGTCCCTGAGATAGCTTGTCATTCATTTTGTAAACTGATCTAAAGGGGGTGCCTAGAACAAAATGACTGAGCCAGTGACATCATACTACAACCACTGGACCGAGTTCAAGTCAGATACTCATGGAAAATCTAAAAGTCTATCTTTATGTGTTTGAAAGTAAGAACAGTCTTATTCAGAAAATTTCATGGATGCTTTATTTATTTCCACACTTAAGTTTGGATGTGCTTTTCAAGAAAACAGCCTTTGTGCATCAGTCACAATTCTTTGGGGGAATTAAATTAAATTTGGAAGATTAACTATACTGTAAAGCAGCTATTATGATATGTTTCCCAAAACAGGCAACTTCTTCAAAGGTAAGTTCAATTTGTCTTGGTGGTAGTGGTGGCTGTGGATTCAGTTCAGACTCATAGAGACCCTGAATAAGGTTTCTGAGGCTGTAAATCTTTATGGAAGCAGAAAGCCTCATCTTTCTCCTGAGGAACAGATGGTAGTTTTGAACTGTTGACCTTGAGGTTAGCAACCTGACTTGTAAATACTATGCTATCAGAGTTCCTTTCAATTTGTCTTACTACAAAGATATTCCACTTCATATTATCTTAAAAATTAAATAGTATTTGAATAAAACTATTACATAAGAAGAATATTCTTTATGTTTATATAACACACATAGTTTTCATATTTTTTCACATAGGAAAAAAAAACATATTCCAATATAAAAATATCTCATTATACAACAATAATCACTGTTCCTGTTTTATGAACATTTTGTATGTATATTTGGGTATATAAATATGTAAGTAGTTAGTTCAAAAATGGAATTATGTGCTATCTAATGTTCTAATAGAGCCCTGGTGTGGTTCTGTGGGATAAACCACTGCACCACAAGGTAGGTTTGAACCACAAGATCAATGGTTCAAATTCACCAGCTGCTCCTTGGAAACCCTACATAAGGTCGCTATGAGTTAAAAACTGACTTAATGGCACTTAACAACAACAATGTCCTAATTTTTTATGTCTAAAAATTACTATCAGTTTTATTAAATAACTTTATAGCACATAATTTAAAATGCATATAATACTATTTTAGTTTTTTGTTGCCTTATATTTATCAATAGTCTTATGATGAATAGATTTATAAACTTCATTTATCCATATTTTTAATTAATTACTGATAATTTCTTAGATATAAATGTTTACAAGTATAAAGAAAAACACTGCCAAAATGTACTCCTGAAATATTGTACTACATTATTCTGTCACCTAAACACTCCTTGGACATTCTCATTTCCTTTTTTTTAGGCAAACCAAACTAATACCTTATGATATATCTGTATGTATATTAAATATTTGCCTGTTCTATTTCTATAGTAGAAATTACAGCTTTTAATTTACATTACTAACATGGACCTTTATATAAATA
>NW_006408576.1:1449719-1452710 GCF_000296735.1 Chrysochloris asiatica
ATCAGTAGTCAGATGACACAATCTTGAATAAATTCTTGGCACATCCATTACAATAAGAAAAAAGTAAATAAAATCAATAATGATGGTGGATCTTAACTTCCATCGATGTTACTTAGCTTTAAGAACATCTTTAGCATATTTAATTTCATTTTGGCATTTGTAGATAGTTTTTTCCTTATTTGAAAATTGTTCATTAATTGATATTTTTGAAACTTGTAGGATAATATGGAGAACAATCAGTTTAACAAGCACACCCTGAATTGGAAAGTACTGAAATGTATATAGTTCTTATGGCATAAGACTTCAAACTTCTGCAGACTCCTTTAATTCTTGGACTATTGTTTATTCCTACACAGCAGAAAGAAGCTCAACTTTTGATCTAAAGACATTTAAATTCTACATTCTTAAGTCAGAAACATTGTTCTGTGTAAACTCTGTTGAACTCTAAAGAGTTTTGATGACAGAAAAACGTAAACAGAGGCTTGTAAGTCTAATCACTTAATGATGGACATGCAAAGTCAAGGAATCCTATTCTCATCTTGCAATCAGATTTCTTTATAAATTTTTCCATTAGCTGGGTGGTGTGTTTTGTATATCAGTTTTAGTCACTGTTTATAAACCATTAGAGCGAGTGCCAAAAACAAAAACCAAGCCCTTTGCATCATGTCAATTCTGATTCATAATGATCCAGTAAGGATGAGTAGAACTGCCCCATAGGTCTAAGGCCGTAAATTTTTATGCTAGCAAACTGCTACATCATTCTGCCGAGAATGGCACATGGATTCAACCTGCAGATAATTCTTTAGCAGTGAAGCACTTTAACCACTATGCCATCAGGACTTCTGAGAGCACGTACACAAACACGTCTTAATTTCTGTGATAAATTAATAACTCTAAAATGAGTTATTATTGATTTAATAATACTAAGATTTTTTTTTCACAAAATAAAAAGTATTTTACCTTGTACTGGTATCACAAAATAAAAAGTATTTCTAGACATATGATTTTATAAAAATAACAAATTTTTTCCCACTGGCAAAACTTCACACCTTTTGATGGTTAAAAAACAAACAAACAAACAAAAAAACACATGGCACTTCCAGAAGCTAGTAGATATTTTATAATTCCTATTTGTTGCCAGGTGCCATTGAGTTGGTTCTGGTTCACAGTGACACTAAGTACAACAGAATGAAATAATGCCCAATCCTGTGCTAGCCTCACAATCATAGCTCTGTGTCTTAGTTATTAAGTACTCCTGTAATAGATATACCACACGTTGATGCCTTTAACAAATAGAACGCTATTCTCTTACAGTTTGATAGGCTTGAAGGCTGAATTCAGAGCTCTGGCTTTGGAGAAATTTCCTTGTCTCTTTTCAGCATCTGTACACTCATAGTCCTTGGAAATAACTATGTGTCTTACCATCAAACTTTTCATGAACCTAAGAGTGTCAAAATGAAGGGACCACAAATCCAAATGCACACTCCACACCTGGCTCTACTCTCTTGGTGGTGATAGAGCCCACTGAGTGCTACCAATTTGCTTGTTTAGTCTCTTTCATATCTCAAAAGAGGTTGACTTAAGATAAAACTTAATTCTGTACACTTTAACTGGCTTTACTGTCATAGAAATTTGAAAGTACAATATATAGGATACTTACATCACATCAGGGCTTTGCATCATTACATAACTGTCAAATTATATAATCAACACCTGCCAAACCATTGAGAATCATGGCACAGCCAAAGTAACACAATGTGATACATATTTTAAGGGAGCACAATTCAATTGATGACACTGTTTGTAACCACTAGGTCAAACCATATCAACAAATTCAAGAGGAATGGGGCCACTTTTATCAAAAAATAACATTTCAAGATATATCATGAAGTACAATGTTATCTATGATAGAATAATATATAACCATTAGAGGGGAGACAAGTAAATATCACTATTACTCAAATCTATGCACCGGCCTTAAAAGAAAGTGATGATGAAATTCAAGAATTCTACCAATTTCTTCCATCTGAAATTGATCAAACATGCAATCAAAATGTATTGATAATTACTGGTAGTAATAGAAGCAAAGCATAGAAACAAAGAGGAAAGGTCCTTAGTTGGAAAATATGGTCTTGTTGATAGAAAAGACATTGGAAATCACGAGATAGAATTTTGCAAGACCAATAACTTATTCATTGCAAATATATTTTTTAACAACATGAATGGTGATTATATACCTGGAGCCTTTTCCAAATGAGATAAACAGGAATCAAACTGAAGACTTCTGTGGGAAAAGATGATGGAAAAACTCAATATCATTGGCCAAAATAAAATGAGGGATTGTCTGTGACAGAGACTATCAATTACTCCTATGCAAGTTCAGGCTGAAGCTAAAGAAAATTGAAACAAATCCATAAGAGCCATAATATGACTTTGAATATTTCCCACTTGAAATTATAGACCATTTCAAAAACAGGTTTGATGCAGTAGACACTAACAAAAAAAGACCAGAAAATTTGTGGGATGATATCAAGACCACCACACATGAGGAAACCAAATGGTCATTAAAAAGACATATTCTATGGGCAAAATTCAACACTCGTCTGTCAGTTTGTTGTACTGCAGTGACTTGCGCGTTGCTGTAATTCTGGAAGATATCCCATGGGTATTTTAAATACCAGCAGGGTCACTTACAGTGGACAGGTTTCAGATGAGCTTCCAGACAAAGACAAACTAGGAAGAAGGGGTGATGAACTAATTCCAAATATTTTGTCACTGAAAACCTTATGAATAGCAGAGAAACACTGTCAGATATAGTGACAGAAAATGAGTCCCTCAGGTTGGAAGACACTCAAATTGAGAATGGGGAAGAGCTGCCTCCTCAAAGTACAGTTGAACATGATGACACATATAGAGTAAAACCTGTGGAAGTAAAGCACATAGGACCTTCAAATGCTGATGAGGTACACATCAAAATGAAGAGAAACAGCT